>NC_090757.1:16979823-16982323 GCF_036898095.1 Palaemon carinicauda
ATGAATGGAATTTTCTATTGAAAGTTTTAGATTGAAAAGAAAGACCAAGGAAAGTAGAAACCTGAGCTTTTTGAATTACATCACTAAGCTTTCGGTAAATAATCTATACCGCAATCAGTGCTAAAAATCATGAATATAAAAGAAAAACTGATATACATTAAATGAAATATTTGAAATTACATCTAAAAGTGCAAGAGTGATGATATACAAAAAACTATAAAATACAAAAATAATGAAACTGATTTACAGCGGAATAATACACTGATACAATACACTTATATGAGAACTATATTAAACACATAAACAGCCGTAAAACAGGTTTACATAAAACAGATAAAAGTGTATAGAATATATATCATAACACGATCCCGGAAATAGTAAATTACAAGCTAAGCAGGGTTCAATGACATATTGTTGACACTATAATAAAAATAACGGGAGATTGAACTGGTAATCAATTTGTCAAAGAACAGAGCTAGTTCAGTTATTTACAGCTGGGGAAAATTACTTCCGCTTACGATGTTGGAAGGAGGTTATGTTTTCACGTTTTGTTTGTGTGTGTGTGTGTGTGTGTTTGTTTGTTTATGAGCAGCTTCCTGGCCACAGTTTTAGTCGTAGAGTAATGAAATTTGCAGGGATCAACAGTTATGTAAAAAGTTGGAAATTATAAAATTTTGGAAGGTCAAGGTCACGTTCAACCAAAAGGTCCAATTCACCTAATCATCCATAAGTTTGGACATCGTTGTCACAGAGATTTCAAACGTGGTTCATATTTGAATGTATGAAATTCCACGCCAATCAATACATGTTTAGGTCAAAGGTCATAGGTCAAGGTCAAGCAAAAGGTCGAGAAATAGGCTTCCGAGGCGGAGGTCTGCTCTCTACTGAGTGCCCCTCTAGTTATTTAATGAAAAGAGACTCGAAGAAATGTAGGGAAAGTATATCATTTTATCATGCTTTTAAAAATCTTTCTTATAAAATGTGAAAATTTTCTTATTAACAAATGAGAAAATCATCAAATGATCTCAAATTTTATATAAATACCAACTTCATAATTTTTCAATTTGAAGTAGTAAGATATTTTATCAAAAGAATAAATATGAAAATTGATCATAATAATATAAAGAAACTGTGTTGGAACGCCTAAAAATTACCTGTCATCAGAAATAACCCTTTCCTGACACCTGGCGAATGGGGGTAAGACCACCATCCGCAAACACCTGAAAATATAAGCCCAGGTAGTTTGTTAGGGTCCGGACTATTGTTCTGCAAATATTTATCCACAAACACCTGAAAATATAAGCCCAGGTAGTTTGTTAGGGTCCGGACTATTGTTCTGCAAATATTTGCACTAAGTTCGTACTCTCACTGTACTTCTCTTAATAGATATAGTCCTCTGATGAAGTAACACGAAACTAGTCCGGACTTAATCCTATGGTTTCTGTTTCAATTTGTATCTGAGCATCTCGTTTCCCCGTATTTTTTACTCATATTTACTCTATGTAATAAAAAGCAATTGTCTGTCTATACCGTATATATAAATATGTAAATATAAAGTTAGGTGTCAAGAAATTAATATATTTCTTATGGGCTCTTTTACTTCCATAAATCTGTTGTCTGTTATCAGTAGATAAGACATATGTATGTATGTATGTATGTATGTATATATATATATATATATATATATATATATATATATATATGTGTGTGTGTGTGTGTATACATATGTATATATACATACATACACACACACACACACATATATATATATATATATATATATATATATATATATATACATATACATATACATATACATATGCATACACTGAACAAATTGTTATAGCTTTTGCTGTTGTCACTGAATGATCAACGGGACATAATGATTATTAACATTTCCTATTCAGTGAAGTTAGAAAATTATCTATAAGGGCTGGGGAAACACTGACTCACCAATATAACAGTATACTTTATTTGTTTATATGTGTATATTGCACTAAACAGATTCCATAATCTCCATTATAACAAGGACATTTTAATGTCTTTTTATTCAAATGCCTCACTTAGCTATTAGGAAAAAGAAGACTACACCTTAGAGTCATAAAGTTTTGAGGCAAAATATTAAGTTTGTAACTTGAAAGCCATTTTGTTTCACTAATTAATCACTGATGGGAAATTTAGTTATTATTGGAACGGTTATGACTAAATATTCTTTTAAAAACAATATCTATTTTAGGTTATATTTTGAATTATGTTTTCTTTATATCCTTAATTCATTTCTTGGCTATTTTTTCACCGTTGGAGCATACGGGCTAAGTAGCATGCTGTTTTTCCAAATAGGGTTGTAGTTTAGCTAATAATAAGGATAATAATAATAATAATAATAATAATAATAATAATAATAATAATAATAATAATAATAATGATAATGATAATAATAATAATAATGATAATGAAAATAATAATAATGATAATGACAACAACAACAACAACAACAACA
>NC_090757.1:16987323-16999823 GCF_036898095.1 Palaemon carinicauda
CCCTGTCCTTGAGGGGGCGCAGTGCCTGGCAGATATTGTCCATGTATATCAGGGTGCTATGAGCCAGGTGGACAGCATCATCTAGGTGGTAATCTTCGTTGTGGCCGCTAAATGTATCACTGCTGGGGTCAGTGTCGTCGAGAGTTTCAGTTTCCACTTCTAGGCGGCAGGGGCCTCTTCTGATGTCCTCTCATTGTTCCTCCAGGTGGTTCCACCACTCTTAAGAGTTCCTCATTTACGGTTTTCTTATTGTTGAATTGTCTCTGCAGGAGGGTCCTGCCGTAGGCACTGGTCCTTTGGTCTTCTCGAGCTGAGCGGTCGTGGAGTCGGAATCTAGTAGATTTAGGTAGTAGAGCCTCTTTAAGGCAAGTTCTGTTAAAGACAATGGCTTCCTCGGTAACATTTATTTCGTATTCTATCTTCTCAATAGCTGATTATGTTCTGCACTCTGCCAGTAATTGGGAAAATGTCAGTCTTCATAATAGGTAGAAAAATTCAGGGTAAGTCACATATCAAGGTTTTAACGCAAAGTTTGCAACTCATTAAAAAAGAAATAGTAAGCAGTTACGCGTTTCGAAAGGTTCGCCTCCCTTCCTCTGGCTGGAATGGCTGAATCGATGATGGCTCCCTCAGTACAGGACACCGAGTTTTTCCGCAGGATATTTGAGGAGTCCAGTTCCCTTAGGTTTACTGTGAAACACAGCAACAACGGACGGCTGCCCTTCCTAGATTTCCTCATGCTTTTTAGTGGTTTCTTTACTTCTACTGTTACTTTTGGTACCGGCTGAGGTGTTTCAATATTTCTATTGGCATAGATATTTTTTATTTAACTATTGTACAGCATAGCATAAAGATCCTGCGCAATTCTTATCACCCCATCTCTACTGTCGACAATATTTTCATTTTCATCATTTAAAGCAAACATCTGTTGGCGCCCTTTTCTAAGTCGTCTATTTTTATCAATTTGAATGTTCTTTTCTTTAGTGTTTCCTAAATTTTTATCTTGGGTTTTTGGTTTGTTTATAGTTTTGGATAGTTCTGCTAATTCTTTTTTTTTTCTCTTGGATTTTATCTTCATTTCCAGTCTTTTCCCTATGAGGTTTTTGGTCTTTTCTAATAGTTTTCCATGATCTTGTTTAGGAACTTTTCTACCTATCACATGTGCTGATTCCAATAAAGATTTCGTTAAATTACTGTTAATTTCTTCTTTACTTGTTTCCATTTCATGAAGTCCCTGCGAGTACCTATAATGTACTGTTCAACTAAACTCATCAGATTTTTCTCTTATTACAGGAGTGTTTATTATATATATATATATATATATATATATATATATATATATATATATATATATATATATATATATATATTATATAATGTATATATATGCATATATATGTATATATACATATATATATATAAATATATATATATATATATATATATATATATATATTTATATTTATACATGTATTATATATACATATATATGTATATATACATATATATATATATATATATATATATATATATATATATATGTATATATATATATATATATATATATGTATATATATATATATATATATATATATATATATATATATATATATATATATATATATATATATATATATATGTATATACACTCACTAGTGCACACAACCGTAAAAAAGGTCGTCTAATTATATACATATCCACACACACACCCCTCTATCACCAGCGTATGACTACTCTTCTCCTACTACCCGAAGGACAGGGAGAGCTTGGTGTGACTGGTAATAATATATATATATATATATATATATATATATATATATATATATATATATATATATATATATATATATATAGATAGATAGATAGATAGATAGATAGATATAGATATAGATATAGATATAGATATAGATATAAATATAAATATATATGACTATAATGTGAGTGTGTGTGTTTCAGCCTATACACACATATGTATATATATGTATATATATATATATATATATATATATATATATATATATATATATATATATATATATATATATATATGATCACATATCTACACATGTACATGGATAATATGCAAATATATGTAGTCTATACACACATTTATACATATAATGTATGTATACATATATACGTATATATATATATATTTATATATGTATATATATATATATATATATATATATATATATCATATACAGATTTATATATATATATATATATATATATATATATATATATATATATATATATATCATATACAGTAGATGTATCAAAAGCCCTGAACTCACTGCTAAATAGGAGTACAGAAAAGTAAGACATAACGAACTCACTTACCTTGTTATCTTATACCTCATTAATACGACCAGTAACAGTGATGACTTTTTCGCGAAACTTCACGAACTACCCAATAACACCACCCTCCCGTGGACTATTCATCTTGCAGAATGCTAGCCTCTGAGGATCGTGAAGCTTGATACAAAGGTAAACCGACCACAGCTGTCTCTCTCTTTCTCTCTCTCTCTCTCTCTCTCTCTCTCTCTCTCTCTCTCTCTCTCTCTCTCTCTCTCTCTCTCTCTCTCCGTATGTGGGTGTGTGGCATTTTATATAATCTATGTTACACTGGTTGCACTTGACAATTGTAAATGATAAGAGAAATACAACGAAGAGGCGATATTCGTGACAGGAAATGCTTGACATCTGTTACGTGCATTGATTATAAGTTTTGCCGACAAAGGCGAGAAGAGCTTAGAGCAGTGGTTCCCAACCTGGGGGAAATTTCTCCCTGGGGGGAAATTTGAAGTTTCCAGGGGGGAAATAATTACACTACCTACTAACTAAACCAAGCGGAAAATGTCCTCATAGTACGTGCGGCAATTTGTTGTTAGCCATTCAATTGTGTTATAATCATATCAGTTCTCAAAGACACGATATTTAAGGGGAGAATTGGAGTGTCATGCCCATTTCTGAGGCAGGCGAGTGGGCATGAGGGCTGGGCGGGGCATGAAGGGGGAAATCTGGATGGTTGAACTGGGTGCAGGAGGAAATGACAGAGAAAAGGTTGGGAACCACTGGCTTAGAGGCTTAAAGGTTTAAAGACCACTCATGAATTGCAGAGGCAAGGGACAGTGATATTGTCCTATCAAGCAGGACAACGCCCTAGAGACTGACTTATATACAAATGATCAGCTCCCAAGTTAGGATCAAGGAGATCCGTCCTAAGCTCACAATGATGGTGAGGTTGCAGCGACCATAGGAACTAACGAGTTTGAGCGGGACTCGAATCCTATTAGGGGACGTTACCACATAGGCCGCCATTATGGTGTAAATGAAATAGAAGAACAAAAAAGAGAAGAAGGAAGTCTCTGATAAATCCTGTTCAAGTCAAGCGTACAATAACTTCAATGGAGAGAGAGAGAGAGAGAGAGAGAGAGAGAGAGAGAGAGAGAGAGAGAGAGAGAGAGAGAGAGAGAGAGCTCATCTTTTTTTAATCAAGTTTAATTAAACATTTCGATTGACATAATTGATAACTACCCGAGATCATTTGTTTCAGTGAGAAAGCAGAATTCACGAATTGCCAAATATCATCGCTTTCTGTACCTTTGAGTTTTAATCTCAATTTCTTAAATACCGGTACTAAGTTTAGCAAAGTTTTACGTTGAAATGTCACGCCTCAGGGCCACAGGTAGGCTCTTGACCAAGACGACGTCAATTATCTGTTTTAAGTAAAAAAAAAAATGGAATTAGCTTAATTGATTGGTAATAAATATTTAATTTCCAACTACGTACCCTTTTTTATTTCATTGTGAAGGGTGCGTGGTGTAGGATTAATGGTTCGCGTCTTCAACCAAGGGCTTAACTACTGCACTGTAATTGTTCAGTGGCCATTTTCCTCTTGGCAAGGGTAGAAAAGACTCTAGCTATGGTAAATTGCTCTTTTAGGAGAAGGGCACTCCAGCATGAAACCATTATTATCTAGTGCCATAGCCTCAGTACCATGGTCATCCACTGTTTTGTATTAGAATTCTCTTGCTTGAGGGTACACTCGGGCTCAATATTCTATCTAATTTCCCTTCCTCTGGGCTTGTTAAAGTTTGTATAGTTTATATAGGAAATGTTTATTTTAATGTTGTTACTGTTCTTAAAGTATTTTAGTTTTCCTTGTTTCTTTTCCTCATTGGGCTATTTTCCCTATTGGGGACCCTGGGCCCATAGCACCCTTCTTTTCCAATTAGGGTTGTAGCTTAGCAATTAATACTAATAATAATAATGAGAAAATAGTTCATCTTCTCTCGGTTTGGAATAACATTGATTAAGTCATTAGCATTTAAGAGGAGAGGTTTTCGAAATATCAGTTAATCCCTTGTGTCATGGAGAGAGAGAGAGAGAGAGAGAGAGAGAGAGAGAGAGAGAGAGAGAGAGAGAGAGAGAATTGAATGAATGATTTGAAATTCTGTGGCATCCTGGAGAGAGAGAGAGAGAGAGAGAGAGAGAGAGAGAGAGAGAGAGAGAGAGAGAGAGAGAGAGAGAGAGAGAGAGAGAGAGAGTGTGTTGAATGAATGAATTATTTGAAATTTGTGGCATCCTGAAAAGAGAGAGAGAGAGAGAGAGAGAGAGAGAGAGAGAGAGAGAGAGAGAGAGAGAGAAATCACCAACCATAGACAGACCAGTGAGGTCACAGGTCACATGTTAATTTATAAATACTGATATAAGGGACAAGAAATTGAAGCCATGCATAATGTCAGTTCGGAAACATTTAGCACGAACATAAGGGCTGTTGTTCACCGCCAAGCTGAACAATGCATCTCCCTTTATTATTACAAGCCAAACTATAACCCCAGGTAGAACAGCAAATTAAGCCCAAGGGCTCCAACAGGGAAAAATAGCCCAGTAAGGAAAGGAAACAAGGAAAAAAAACAATTTTTTTAGAGAAGTAATAAATAATCAAAATAATTTATACTAAGAACAGTCTTCTTCTTCTTTGTTTGCATCTTTTCCCACCTTTCTGTGGGGTCGATGTTTTTGGCCAGCGTTCTCCATCTACCTCTGTCTCACACTTCATCACCATTTTCACAATTTTCACTGGCCATATTGATTTTGGCAAATTTTACATGGCCTTAACCGGGCTTGGGACCGGCACCAAGTTGAGGCTGGCTTACCCCCCCCCCCCCCCGTGGCGGTTTTTTTTTTATCAAGAGCAGTAACATCATTAAATTATATCCTATATTAAATAAGCATCAAATTGATTTTCCCATGCCTTATAAATCCACTTCTATTTTCTTCCATTGCTTAATTTACTCTCCGTACATTACGCCTTATTAGAGTAACATGTCTATTAGACATGGATAAAGGAATAAGGTCATTGTAGACATTAGTCTGTTTTTTTTATACACTGTTGGAAAAAAAAATTAATTTTAATCCGAAATTATGCGTGAAAATATATCGTTTTCCGACTTATTTCAGTAAAATACAGGCGACTGTAATTTTGTTTTTGATACACTGTTAAAAAAATGTAATTTTAATCCTGAATTATCCGTAAAAATATAGTGTTTTCCGCCGTATTTCAGTAAAATACAGGCGACCGTAATTTTTACCCTACTTTGGTAATATCTTTAACGGGTTGGTGACCGTAATACAACTCATTTAAGTCAACATATCCGTTTCCAAAAAGGTAAATGTCTGGCAACATTTATTCATGATTTTTTTTTTTTTTTTTTTTTTTTTTACGACAAATTTCTAACAGTGTACCTCAGAATAACAAATTCCAGAGACAATTTTTTCGGGGAAAATTGAGATGAAATCATCAATGTGATGTATGATCTGCTAACGAGACAAAAAAAAAAAAAAAGTCATGATTTGTTTTACACTTGTTTTCATTTTCTGATCGACATGTGAATTTTATTTCCTCACATATCTGTCTGCTGTAATACTGTTTTGAAGGTCAGAACGTTGCCCAAGAAAAGAAGAAAATGATATACTAGACACTCTTGGTATCATGAAAAATCCCATGATAATAATAATAATAATAATAATAATAATAATAATAATAATAATATGATGATGATGATGATGATGATGACGATATCACCTTCTCAGATTTTCCTTTCCTACAATATCCCGAGGATCTTAAATCATTCATTTTACCTATCTTCATATCTTCATAGAAATAATAATGATAATAATAATAATAATAGTAATAATAATAATAATAATAATATATATCAACTCGGTTAGATTTTCCTCTCTTACAAGGATCTTACATCTTTATAAAGAGTATGGATATAAAACATTTTATTTCCTTATCTTTTCACTGTTCCAAGGCTAAGATAAAAGAATATAATTTCTTCATAGTTATGACGTCACGAGTGCAACAGATAGATGATTATTATTATATTTTGGATATGTTACGATTTGTTTGCAGAACGAAAGGGGGTAAATTTTTTGAGAAAAAAAAAAAAAAAACCTATCGAGGATAGGTACGTTTAATCAATGATTTTTTTGTGATAAGACTCCTCTGTTTAGGACATGGTTGTCCTTGAAAGATATATTTTAACCTTTTTTTTGTTTCAAAGAATTTATTATTAGCCCTTTGCTTATCGACACCTTTGATAAACGAGCATACAATTGTGTATTATAGAATAAGGGAGGAGGGAAAAAATACAAGAATTATGAAGTAGGCATTAAACTATGAATTTTACGTCCTTTGTCGAAACCATTCTCCTTTTTATAAGAATATGTTTTCCGAGGACATTATTTGTTAGGTTACGGGAGAGACAAATATTCAATAATTCTATTAAAGAAATGATTATATTCACTATAAATTGCCATATTTCAGTGATTTTTTTTTATTCCTACATATGAGAATAAAATGAAATATATAGATTATAAAAGATGACCACTTTTTACCCTTTTTATAAGAATATGTTTTCGAGGACATTATTTGTTAGGTTACGGGAAGGACAAATATTCAATAATTCTAGTAAAGAAATGATTATATTCACTATAAATTGCCTTATTTCAGTGATTTCTTTTTATTCCTGTATATAAGAATAAAATGAAATATATAGATTAAAAAAGATGACCACTTTTTACCCTTTTTATAAGAATATGTTTTCCGAGGTCGTTATTTGTTAGGTTACGGGAGGGACGAATATTCAATAGTTTTAATAAAGAAATGATTATATTCTCTATAAATTAAGAATAAAATTAAAAAAACGGTCTGTAAAAGAGATGAAGACGTTTTACCCTTTCAAAACAATAAATCTTCCGGTTTCTGACCTGCGACTTTTGGTTAGTGGTTTGCAAAGGTTATAATGTGAGTTTTTAGGAGCAATACATATTTTTGGATTCTTAGGGTTTCTGACCCGTGACTTTTGGTTAGTGGTTTGCAAAGGTTATAATGTGAGTTTTTAGGAGCAATACATATTTTTGGATTCTTAGGGTTTCTGACCCGTGACTTTTGGTTAGTGGTTTGCAAAGGTTATAATGTGAGTTTTTAGGAGCAATACATATTTTTGGATTCTTAGGGTTTCTGACCCGTGACTTTTGGTTAGTGGTTTGCAAAGGTTATAATGTGAGCTTTTAGGAGCAATACATATTTTTGGATTCTTAGGGTTTCTGACCCGTGACTTTTGGTTAGTGGTTTGCAAAGGTTATAATGTGAGCTTTTAGGAGCAATACATATTTTTGGATTCTTAGGGTTTCTGACCCGTGACTTTTGGTTAGTGGTTTGCAAAGGTTATAATGTGAGCTTTTAGGAGCAATACATATTTTTGGATTCTTAGGGTTTCTGACCTGCGACTTTTGGTTAGTGGTTTGCAAAGGTTATAATGTGAGCTTTTAGGAGCAATACATATTTTTGGATTCTTAGGGTTTCTGACCCGTGACTTTTGGTTAGTGGTTTGCAAAGGTTATAATTGAGCTTTTAGGAGCAATACATATTTTTGGATTCCATTAATTCTTTGCCATTTCCCAAATCTTGAGAATTTTGGTTTCAGCAGAGTAATAATTACCGAGAACTTTACATTGTAATCACTATGAATCACTCCAAGGATTAATGTTTTATATTATCGAGGAAAACAATGAAATTACATTTGTAATTATGCATTCTCAAATATAGGAATTATATTTGCAACGATAATTAGGTTATCTTATTCAAGAAAACTATGAAATTACATTTGTAATTATGCATTCTTAAATATATGAATTATATTTGCAACAATAATTCTGTAATCTCATTCAGGAAAACTATGAAATTACATTTGTAATTATGCATTTTCAAATATATGAATTATATTTGCAACGATAATTAGATAATTTTATTCAGGAAAACTATGAAATAACATTTGTAATTATGCATTCTCAAATATCTTAATTATATTTGCAACGATAATTAGGTAATCTTATTCAGGAAACCTATGAAATTACATTTGTTATTATGCATTTTCAAATATATGAATTATATTTGCAACGATAATGAGTTAATCGTATTCAGGAAAACTATGAAATTACATTTGTAAGTATGCATTCTCAAATATCTTAATTATATTTGCAGTAATAATTAGGTAATCTCACTTCTATCAATGTTTATTTTCCTTTAATTTTCTTCAAAATCGGATGTTTTCAAATGCATGTATTTTTACATCTGGCTATATAATGAAACGCCCATTGATGCTACGAATTAATGACTGATACGAGTAAGTTGGAAGACCCAGGCCTACGTGGCTTATGACTATGGAGCGTGAAGTAGATGATGAATGGAGAAGTATTGAATTAAAAGCTCAAGATAGAGACGACTGGGGAAATATACCTGAGGCGTTTTACGTCAATAGACGTAGGAAATGATGATGATGATGATGATATTATTATTATTATTATTATTATTATTATTATTATTGTTGTTGTTGTTGTTGTTGTTGTTGTTGTTGTTGTTATTATCCTTACTATTATTATTAATTATTATTATTTATTATTAATTATTGTTATTATTATTATTATTTATTATTTATTAATTATTATTGTTATCATCATTATCATTATTATCATTATTATTATTACTATTGTTATTATTATTATTATCATTATCATTCTCATCATCATCATTATTATTATTATTATTATTATTATTATTATTATTATTATTATTATTATTATTATTATTATTAGCAGCAGCTAAGCTACAGCCCTAGTTTGAAAAGCCGAATTCTTTAAGCCCAAGGACTCCCTCAGCGAAAAATGGTCATTTGCCAGTATTCAATTATAATTGAATAATTATCAATCCTATCATTTAGGATGAATTATTCGCTCTTAAGAGATTTGCGTTATTTGGTTTATTACAATCTATCATGCTTGAGAAACTGAATGTTTAATATATGACGGATTTGCGTTATTTGATTTATTACAATCTATCATGCTTGAGAAACTGAATGTTTAATATATGACGGATTTGCGTTATTTGATTTATTACAATCTATCATGCTTGAGAAACAATGTTTAATATATGACGGATTTGCGTTATTTGATTTATTACAATCTATCATGCTTGAGAAACAAATGTTTAATATATGACGGATTTGCGTTATTTGGTTTATTACAATCTATCATGCTTGAGAAACAATGTTTAATATATGACGGATTTGCGTTATTTGATTTATTACAATCTATCATGCTTGAGAAACTGAATTTACTTTTGTAACCAATGTGGTATATTTCATAGATCCGGAAATACAATTGTTGTATACTGTTTCTTTGTCCTATATCTCCTTAACACCTGTTCAGGCAGACTATGAACCCGGAATTAATAGGTTATAGCTAACTTCCTTATTGATTGCCAACACAAACATATGCTTCCAATATAAATTAGATTTATTTTCTTTTCATTCCTTGTATTAACGCCACTTTCGGCAAACTTTACACCCGGAATAGTCTCTCACAGCAAACTTTCAGTTTTAACTTTCGCTGTTTTAATTGGGCTATTGTCACCTCAAACTTTTGGCATATATGTTTCTACATACATTAATGAGAGAGAGAGAGAGAGAGAGAGAGAGAGAGAGAGAGAGAGAGAGAGAGAGAGAGAGAGAGAGAGAGAGAGAAATCAGTGTTGAGAGTGTATGACTGAGTGTTCCTCAGAAGGTTTCTTATTATTTTCAAGTCACGCTCAGCGGTATTGCCACACGTATAAATACCGGTCTCTCCCCATACTTCAGTTAGGGGGAAATGGAGTAGTCATCTCCTGGTGAAAGGCTACCCTGAAAGGTACACTCGGAAACCACAAATTGCCGAATCTGGACGGTTGTAGTAATGAAAGAGGAAGAGGGTGGGAAGGGTTAAATGTGTTAGTGCATAGCTATCAACATATTTGGTCCTCATTTTTGACGGGTCGGGTACTCTAGTATGATGATATTGTTGAATATTGATAGTGAAAAAGGATAACTTTAATAATCATTTTCCGATAATGAAAATTACATTATTCATGAAAAATTTTAAATATGCATAATACTTAGTTATGCTCCGTTTTTATGAAACTTAAAATTTCGCAAATGAAATAAATTAAATAATTCTCATTATAAATATATCTTTATAGGTTACAAGGATTAATTTTTTAAATTTTCGCTCCGTTTTTTTATGAATCTTTAATTTTCGTAAATGAAATAAATTAAATCGTTTTAATTCATAAATATACCTTTATGAATTACAACTACTAATCCTTTTATTTGATAAAACTTAAATATCTGCAAATGAAATAAATTAATTAAATATAAATCAACTTGATTCATAAACAAAGAATTATCGATGACCTTTGCAGCAACAAAATCATTTTACTGCTTTAAAGGTTGCTCATAAATGGCAGGGGCAAGGGACAGTAACAGTGTTCTGTTCAAATAAGCCATATATATTTTTGATACATTAATGTCTGGATTCTCTTAACGACCTCGGGATCAGAGCCCTAGGCGGAATCACACAAAGACAAGAGCTTGTGACCGGCCGGGAATCGAATCCTGGTCCGGCAAGCTTGTATAGACAGTGGCCGAGTGGTAGTCACTGTCTATACAAGCTTGCCGGACCAGGGTTCGATTTCCGGCCGGTCACAAGCTCCGGCCGGGAATCGAATCCTGGTCCGGCAAGCTTGTATAGACAGTGGCCGAGTGGTAGTCACTGTCTATACAAGCTTGCCGGACCAGGGTTCGATTTCCGGCCGGTCACAAGCTCCGGCCGGGAATCGAATCCTGGTCCGGCAAGCTTGTATAGACAGTGGCCGAGTGGTAGTCACTGTCTATACAAGCTTGCCGGACCAGGGTTCGATTTCCGGCCGGTCACAAGCTCCGGCCGGGAATCGAATCCTGGTCCGGCAAGCTTGTATAGACAGTGGCCGAGTGGTAATCACTGTCTATACAAGCTTGCCGGACCAGGGTTCGATTTCCGGCCGGTCACAAGCTCTTGTCTTTGTGTGACTTCGCCTGGGGCTCTGATCCCGAGGTCGTTAAGAGAATCCAGACATTAATGTATCGAAAATATTTATGGCTTATTTGAATATGAAAAACACGTCTGAATGTGCAAATATATATATATATATATATATATATATATATATATATATATATATATATATATATATATATATATATATTATAAAAGTACATATTTGTAAAAATGAACGTGTAAAACTGTATATTTTCTTAATAATAGTTTAAAAAAAAAACGAATGTTTTGTATTCAAGGTATTCTAGAAGTTTTATTACACCTATGACCATGCTGTGGAATGAACTTCCTAAGAACGTAGTTGAATCGTTGGGAATACAAACGCTCGAACTTGCTGCAAATGTTTTTTTACAGTTTTTATATGCAAGATCTCTTTTAATGGTGTTACTTTTCTTGAAATATTTCACGTGAATTGTTAATCATTTCTCTTGTAGTTTATTCATTTCATTTCATTTCCTCGCTGGGCTATTTTTGGAGCCATTGGGCTTATAGCAATCTGCTTTTCCAAGTAGGGTTGTATTATTATTATTATTGTTATTATTATTATTAGCTAAACTATAACCCTAGTTGGAAAAGGAAGATGCTATAAGCGCAAGGGCTCCAACAAGGAAAAATATCCCAGTATTGAAAGGAAACAAGGAATCATTAAACTACAGTAGGTGTAATAAACAATTAAAATGAAATATTTTTAACTTTAACAACATTACATCAGATCTTTTATATATAAACTATAAAAACTTAAAAAAGATAGAAGAGAAATAAAATAGAATAGCGTGCCCGAGTTTACCTTTAAGCAAGAGAAGGCAGCTTAGATAATAATAATAATAATAATAATAATAATAATAATAATAATAATAATAATAATAATAATAATAATAATAATAGTAATAATAATAATAATATTAATAAAAAAATTCGCAATCAACGGAAAACAAGGCAACGCAATCAGCTGATCGATACGAAGTATTTGTAAAAGTCCGAAGCTGATATTCGTGTTATTGCCTTAGGTGTTGTTG
>NC_090757.1:17004823-17012358 GCF_036898095.1 Palaemon carinicauda
TAGGGAGGTGGCTTGTGCTCTGATCATACGCATTTATATGGTCAGATTCTAGGGCATTGTCCTGCTTGATAGGTCATTGTCAGTGTCCTTTTGTCTCTGCCATTCATAAGAGGCCTTTAAACCTTTAAACCATAATATCATGTAATGCGAGCCTTGTGCTACCATCAATTATTACTGACATATTTGAACCTAGACTTTTATGCCAAAGAAATCAATTGAAGATTAAGAAATAGGATGATATAATGATATCCAAAGCCAAGAGAAGAGAACGATGATAAATGAGCATTCTATGAAATTATTTTCCCTTGCTAATAATCGAAAACTTTGTTACATTATAATGTTTTATATGTTATATCCTATATTCTCACCGTTGACGATTTCTTCATTAACAAAAATATTAAATTTCAAAGTAGGATTGAAATTAATGTTCGAGAAATTTTTTTCTATCAAAGACATCCGTTTCCACCAAACCTCTTCTCTCCATATCTTGTAATTCTCTGCCTCCCTCTCGATCTTTACTGTGACGGGCAGAGGGAAGGTTGTGACTCAAAGGCAGGTTGGAAACAACTGAGTGAGTTTATTAAAGAACACTCCTTTATATACAAAATCTCAAAGCAACAAGAATTTTCATGTTTAAATATTGACACTGTTACAGAGGAGAAAAGCAGACATGATTTTTCAGGTTCTTTTTTAGTGCGAGGGTGTGAGCGAAGATACAAGCACAAAATGAACTATGTACAATCGTATGATACACGGTTGGTACATTACCCTCTAACATGTTTCTCTCAAGCTCTCCTCTCTCTCTCTCTCTCTCTCTCTCTCCTCTCTCTCTCTCTCTCTCTCTCTTCTCTCTCTCTCTCCCCCACATTCTATCCTCAAAATATGCCCACACCACCTCAGTCGTGGCACTCTTATCACTTCTTTAATCTTCAATATGGCTGCCATTATTCTTATTAATGATTTTTTTAATCTTTGGAGCTAGGATATTCTCGTTATCCACCTTGGCATTTTCATCTTCGTTATCTCAAGCTTTGCTTCATCATTTATCTTAGAGCCCATGTTTCTGGTATTATTATTATTATTATTATTATTATTATTATTATTATTATTATAACCTGCTAAGCTATAACCCTCGTCGGAAAAGAAACAACTTGCTAAGCTATAACCCTCGTTGGAAAAGAAACAACTTGCTAAGCTATAACCCTCGTTGGAAAACGAGTGAAATAACCAAGTGAGGAAATGAAGTAAACTATAAGAGAAGTTTAAGAACAATAATAACATTAAAATAAATTTTCCATATACAAACTATAAAAACTTCAATATAACAAAAGGGAGAGAAATAAGATAGAACAGCTTGCCCGAGTGTATTACTGTGCTACAGATCTTGAGTTTCAGCTTAATTGGTATTTCCTTATCAGTTAACACTCCCGCTAGTTTCATCCACTTCCCACAATCTTCTAGAATATTGGGTCATAAATGATGGCTATGTTTAAGAAAAGGGATGGAGGCAGTCGTCATAGTGAGGACTCATATTGTTAATCATCGTTCAGTGAAATGGTTGTCGTAGCCTATCGGAAACGTCCCTGCTTGGCAATCTGTTGGACGGGAGTTCGAGACTCTCTTCAGCTGGATAGTTTCGAGTAGTGTGTGTAACTTCACCATCTTTGTGAGCTAGGGAGGGGGGCGGAGGGGGTTCTTGGAGTAATGTTATAGGTCTACCTGCTTGATCATCAGCAGTAATTTGCCTAGCGTTCCCAGGTCCTAACTTTATAGAGAGGAGCTTGAATGCTTATCATAAGTGCATATTTGGTCAGTCTCTAAGTCATTTTACCTGTCTATCAGTCTAGAGCATTCTCTTTTCCCTTGCCTCTGTCATTCATGATATACCTATAAACCTTTAAAGCATTAAATAATCAATCACATGTTTAATACATCATCATCATCAGCCGTAACTACTCCACTGCAGGACAAAAGATCAGAGATGTCTGTCCACACTCGTCTGCTTATGGTCTTTAATTTTCTTTGTACGTCAAACCATCGTCTTCATATCCTTCCCCTGCTTCTTTTGTAATCTCTAGTGACCCATTCTATTATTCTTAATGTCAATCAATTGTATTTCACTCTCATTATATGTCCTGTCTATGTACATTTCTTTTTTCTTACATTTTGTTTGAAAATCCTCTACTTTAGTTTGCTCTCGTACTTACATTAGTTACCTAGTGGTAATCCTATAATTATTCTTTCCATAGCTCTTTGAGTTGTAAATAGCTTATGATATAAGGCTTTAGTAAGGCTCCAAGTTTCTGCTGTATAGGTTAATACCGGTAGGACTATCTTATTAAGTACTTTTCTTTCTAGAGAAAGGGGCCATTTTATTTTTCATAATCTCCGTTTGTTTGCCAAATCTCTGGAGGTTCGTCCTTAACCTTTATTTGTTCTCTCTGCATTTTCATTGAACATTATCTTAGTTTTAAAGTTTTTTAATATAGTGAAGGATATTATCAAGGCCGTTTCTATTTGGATTTTTATTATTATTACTATTTTGATTTTAATTATTATTGCATATATTTGTTATATTTCTCCTATTATTATCACCCTTCGCAATTTAAATACTGATAATATTGAACAGATAGTGACATCTGATTGATATTTTTTTGTGTGAACACAAGTGTAACTTCAACTAGATTTTCAATGGTAATAAACTATCCTTACACCAAGATGTAAAAATATTATCTTGTGAGAAACTCTCTACGTTTTAAAAATTGTGTCATGGGGCTATAAATTTTATTAGTAGTCCTGAATATTTCTTGACAAAATATGCAATATCCCACGAAGACAAAACTGATATAAAAAGTATTGTAGAGAGAGAGAGAGAGAGAGAGAGAGAGAGAGAGAGAGGAGAGAGAGAGAGAGAGAGAGAGAGAGAGAGAGAGAGAGAGAGAGAGAATATACTAGTTTACACTTGTTTGAACATATGTTTTTTGTGTAATTTTTTCCTGAAGGAATATGAGAGAGAGAGAGAGAGAGAGAGAGAGAGAGAGGAGGAGAGAGAGATGAGAGAGAGAGAGAGTAGAGAGAGAGAGAGAGAGAGAGAGAAAAATAAGGCAGCAGTGATAAAACAAGTTTCCAGATTTAAGATAATTCTCTATTTTTTTTACACATGAGATCTGGTACATCTGTGTGAGCGCCCACCACAGCTAACTCTCATGTCCAATTAAACTCCATAAGGAATAGGTGTTTTTTATTTACAGAATGATTAAAGAAATACTCCATGATAGAGAGAGAGAGAGAGAGGAGAGAGGAGAGAGAGAGAGAGAGAGAGAGAGAGAGGAGAGAGAGAGAGAGAGAGAATGCAAAAGTTTGAATGGGTTAACAGGAGCAGAATGTGAAACCCAGTTTTTTTTTGATAATCCATTCTAACAGAGAGAGCCTTACCTTACCGTATTTGCCTTATTCTATGTTTGGGTTCCCCCAGGTCCCTCAGTGTAAGGCACCTCGTATATCCACCAGAGAGTTGCTAATGCATCTTCCGGTGTATTTTGCAACTTCCAGTCTTGGATGGTCTGGGATGCATCTTAGGTATTTATCGAGCTTATTCTTAAACACATCTAATGTCCTGTGCGCCTTCTTTAGTTTTCCTGGTATATATTTTGGCAATATTAATCTACCTCGGCTTGCTCTTTCTGATATTTTTAGCTCCATGATGTTTTCAGTAATTCCTTCTATTTGCTTCCATGCTTTTATTATCATGTAGCGTTCTCTTCTCTTTTCTAGACTGGATAATTTTAAAAATTGCTGTCTTTCCCAGTAGTCAAGGTCTTTAACTTGTATTCTAGCAGTATAGGACCTTTGTACACTCTATTTGTACAATATCCTTTTGGTAGTATGGGGTACCACATCACATTGCAGTGCTCAAGTGTACTACGTACATAAGTTTTGTAAAGCATAATCATGTGTTCACCTTTTCTTGTTTTAAAGTGTCTGAATAACATTCCCATTTTTGCTTTACATTTAGCCAACAGTGTTGCTATTTGGTCGTTGCATAACATATTCGTATTTAACATTACACCAAGGTCTTTAATCGCTTCCTTGTTTGTGACTGTGTCGTTATTAGGTCCCTTGTATGCATATACCATTCCTTCTCTGTTTCCATAATTTATTGATTCGAATTTATCGAGTTAAATACCATCCTATTTATCTCCACCCATTCATATATTTTGTTTAGATCTCTTTGTAGTGAGTTCCTATCTTCATCACAAGTAATTTCTCTACTTATTCTTGTGTCATCTGCGAAACTTCTCACCACAGAGTTTTTAACATCACAGTCTATGTCTGAGATCATAATAACAAACAGCAGTGCAGCTAATACCGTACCCTGTGGCACGCCAGATATTACCTGAGCTTCATCTGATTTCTCGTCATTTGCAACTGCTATCTGTTTTCTGTTTTTGCGGGAATTCTTTTACCCGTTTTCCTATCTTATCGCCCAATATTGTTCTTTCTCATTTTTTCTCTAATATATTATGGTCTACCTTGTCAAAGGCTTTTGCAAAGTCTAGATAGATCACATCTGTGTTTTTCATTTATCATATTTTTGTATATGTTTTCATAGTGTGCTATCAGTTGGGTTTGTGTACTTTTTCCGGGCATAAAACCGTGTTGACCTATATTAAACAAATTATTTTTAACCAAATGGTTCATTATTTTCTTTTTTTTATTACCCTTTCATGATATGTGATGCTAGACTAACAGATCTATAATTGCTTGCCTTTAGTCTTGATCCACTTTTGAAAATAGGGGTTATATAAGCTAATTTATGTTTAACATATATCTCGCTCATATCTACACTTTGTCTTAGCCGTACTGCAAGCGGCTTCGCGATAGTGTGTGCAGTTTTTTTTTAACAAAATCGCTGGGACTCCATCTGGTCCGGCTGCCGATCCATTTTTAATTACGTTTATAGCCTTGACAATATCTGCTTCATTAATATCTATATCCGTTAGATATTCTCCGTTAGATATTCAACATTTTCTTCTCTCATTTCTGTTTCATTATTCTCATTCGCAATTTTTGGCATGAACTACTCTTATATTTTTGCTAATATGTTGCATATTTCCTTTTTTTTTCATTCGTTAACCGTCCTTCAATTCTTAGAGGGCCTATTTCTAATCTCCCTTTATTCATTTTTTTTTTTGCATAGGAGTAAAGTACTTTGGGTTTTTTTTTTTTTTATTTTGAAGAGTCCTTTCTTCTAGGTCCCTTTTTTAATTTTCTTTCGATTGTATAATATTTTGTTCTGTGTTTTCTATCTTACATTTTTATTTCCATCATTTTCCTCACATTTTTTTATTTTGCAAGATTTTTCTTCCATTTTCTAATTTTCTGAAATAAGATCCTTCTGTCTCTTGGTATGCATGTTTTTTTGTTTATTGTTTTTTTTGGTACATATTTTTCAACAATTTTCTCAGTATTTTGTACAGTATGTCCGTATTTACCTGTATATTATCACTTACGAATAATTTTTTCCATTCTTTGTTCAGTTCTTCATTTATTTCTGACCATTTTATATTCTTACTGTAAAAATAATATTTTCCATATCCTTCTCAACGTTTTTTCCTTTGATTAATTCTGCGATCACTTGTTTTGGAATGGACTATTAATTCTATGACATTGTGGTCTGAAATTCCTGTATTATACACTATTGATTTCTTTAACATAATTCACCTCATTCACAAATACTAGATCTAGGACATTTTCCTTTCTTGTTGGAATGTGTTTTATATGTTGCATATTATGTTCTAATAGAATATCTTGAAGCTTTTTAAATTTCCTCTAATCTTCTGCGCTACTGTTACTCTCTTTTTTTATATGTATATATACAACCACTTCCTTCTATCTGTTCTTTCCAATCCACGAAAGGAAAGTTAAAATCTCCGGATAGGAGTATATTCCAAACTCTATAGTTTCTACATATATCATCTATTTTTTCTATTATTATGTCAAACTCCTTAGTATTTGCGTGTCTGTAAACTACAATATTCACTAGTTTTTCAAATTCAAATTCTACCGCAATTAATTCACATTCTGTGTTGCTGTATTTTTCACAGATTTTTCCTTGATTTATGTCTCTTCCATATATTGCCGTTCCCCATTGATTCCTATTTGTTCTGTCTGATCTGTATGTTTGGAAACCCTTTATCTGATCATCACTGCCAGTCTCTTGGGAATACCATATTTCACTTATATTTAATATATCTATTTTTTCAATTTGGGTTAGTTCTTCTAAGAACTCTATTTTCCTTTTAGAGTTACTCGTGACTAAACCTTGTGCATTCATCACTATTATGGTTTGTGTCACCATTATTTAATATGTGTAATAATATGGATTCTCCCATGCTTCCTTCCTGTTCTGATATGATGTTCTTTTCTTCATTTCCCGGAATTCTGCCATTAAAAAATCCAACTTTTCTATTATATTTGCTCTTTCGCCTTCATATTTATTTTTGTGTGTATACCTGCAATTATCCCCATATATGCACCAAGCCCTGGTATTATAGATGCATTCTTTGTAGTTGGGCTCTAAATGTGCATAGTTGGGTTGAAAGACATCATGTTCTTGGGGCCTTTTGGTGCATAGCGCGGTTTATACTCGGCCTGCTTTTTCGTTTCTTTTTGTTTCATTTTTGCTTTCATTTTCCTTTTCTGTTTTGCTGAGTTTTCCTACTTTCATCCATGGTTGCAAGATGCATATATCGACATTTTTTGTTGTATTGGCATCCTTTTCCTTCATTTAGGATTTTGCATATTTTTGGATGGAGATCTTTGCATTCGTCTCCATATCCGTCTAAATACGCACATTTATCATATATTTCATAATTATGGCATATCTTTGGATAATTGTAGTAGCATCTTTCGCCAAATCTGCAATTCCCTCTTTTCAGCAAATTGCAGACTATACCTTTTTTTTTTTTTTTTTTTTTTTCTTGTTCTTGCTCTTCCCTAAAAGAGTGTAGGTTTGGGTAGAGTCTCTTGGGTCTATTATTTGTTTCTATCTGATAATTTATTTCTTCGTAAGTATGTTGTTGTATGGCATCATAAGTTATATCAATGATTTCCCCTGCATTCTTACACATATCCTGTTCATTTTTCTCTACTTTTTCTTCTTCTTCTACTTCTTTTTCTTCTTCTTCTTCGTCTTCCTCTTCTTTATCTTCAACTATTTGCAGATTTCGTCTCGACTTAATTATATTTTCTATCCAGACCAAGCATGTTGAGCAGAATACCTTTGTCTCTATTTTTTATTTTTTGCTGTATTTCAGCACATGTAGGGTGTGTTGGAATATGGCAGGCATCACATTTTCTAATCAGTTGTTGAGGATTATTAATGGAATACCATATCTTACATGTAATGCACCATTTTGGCATTCTTTTTCCCAATGCATCAATCAGCATATTCACCATATTGGACTTCTTATTGTTCTTTGATGGAATGTGTTGGTTGATATAAACCTTTCTTTATATGTCTCTTTATCACT
>NC_090757.1:17012858-17032858 GCF_036898095.1 Palaemon carinicauda
TATATCTTATATTAAATAAGCATCAAATTAATTTTCCCATACCTTATAAAATCCACTTCTATTTTCTTCCATTACTTAATTTACTCTCCATACATTACGCCTTATTAGAGTAACATGTATAATTAGATATGGATAAAGGAATAAGGTCATTGTAGACATTAGTCTGTTTTTTGATACACAGTTTGGAAAAAAAAAAATAATTTTAATCCGAAAATATGCGTGAAAATATACCGTTTTCCGACTTATTTTCAGTAAAATACAGGCGACCGTAATTTTGTTTTTGATACACTGTTAAAAAAAAAATATAATTTTAGTCCAAAATTATCCGTAAAAATATAGTGTTTTCCGCCGTATTTCAGTTAAAAACAGGCGACCGTAATTTTTACCCTACTTTGGTAATATCTTTAACGGGTTGGTGACCGTAATACAACTCATTTACGTCAACATATCCGTTTTTAAAAGGTAAATGTCTGGCAACATTTATTCATGATTTTTTTTTTTTTTTTTTTTTTACAAATTTCTAAACATTGTACCTCAGAATAACGAATTCCAGAGACAATTTATATACGGGGAGAATTGAGATGAAATCATCAATGTGATGTAAGATCTGCTAACGAGACACTACAAAAAAAAAAAAAAAAAAAAAAAAAGTCATGATTTGTTTTACACTTGTTTTCATTTTCTGATCGACACGTGAATTTATTTCCTCACATATCTGTCTGCTGTAATACTGTTTTGAAGGTCAGAACGTTGCCCAAGAAAAGAAGAAAATGATATACTAGACACTCTTGGTATCATGAAAAATCCATGATAATAATAATAATAATAATAATAATAATAATAATAATATGATGATGATGATGATGATATCACCTTCTCAGATTTTCCTTTCCTACAATATCCCGAGGATCTTAAATCATTCATTTTACCTATCTTCATATCTTCATAGAAATAATAATGATAATAATAGTAATAATAATAATAATAATAATAGTATAATAATAATATATATCAACTCGGTTAGATTTTCCTCTCTTACAAGGATCTTACATCTTTATAAAGAGTATGGATATAAACATTTTATATCCTTATCTTTTCTCTGTTCCAAGGCTAAGATAAAAGAATATAATCTCTTCATGGTTATGACGTCACGGGTGCAATAGATAGATTATTATTATTATTATTTCGAAATGTTACGATTTTGTTTGCAAAACAAAAGGGGGTAAATTTTTTGGGGAAAAAAAAACCTATCAAGGATAGGTACGTTTAATCAATGATTTTTTTGTGATAAGACTCTTCTGCTTACGACATGGTTGTCCTTGAAAGATATATTTTAATTTTTTTTTGTTTCAAAGAATTTATTATTAGCCCTTTGCTATCGACACCTTTGATAAACGAGCGTACGATTGTGTAGTATAGAATAAGGGAGGAGGGAAAAAATACAAGAATTATGAAGTAGGCATTAAACTTGAATTTTACGTCCTTTGTCGAAACCATTCTCCTTTTTATAAGAATATGTTTTCCGAGGTCGTTATTTGTTAGGTTACGGGAAGGACAAATATTCAATAATTCTATTAAAGAAATTATTATATTCACTATAAATTGCCATATTTCAGTAAAAATTTTATTCGCTACATATAAGAATAAAATGAAATATATAGATTAAAAAAGATGACCACTTTTTACCCTTTTTATAAGAATATGTTTTCGAGGACATTATTTGTTAGGTCACAGGGGGACAAATATTCAATAGTTTTAATAAAGAAATGATTATATTCACTATAGATTAAGAATAAAATGAAAAATACGGTCTGTAAAAGAGATGACCCCTTTTTCCCTTCCAAAACGATAAATCTTACGGTTTCTGACCTGCGACTTATGGTTAGTGGTTTGCAAAGGTTATAATGTGAGTTTTTAGGAGCAATACATATTTTTGGATTCTTACGGTTTCTGACCTGCTACTTTTGGTTAGTGGGTTGCAAAGGTTATAATGTGAGTTTTTATGAGCAATACATATTTTTGGATTCCTTTAATTCTTTGCCATTGCCCAAATCATGAGAATTTTGGTTTCAGCAGAGTAATAATTATCCAGAACTTTACATTGTAATCACTATGATTACTCCAAGGATTAATGTTTTACATTCTTCAGGAAAACAATGAAATTACATTTGTAATTATGCATTTTCAAAATATGATTTATATTTGCAACGATAATTAGGTAATCTTATTCAAGAAAACAATGAAATTTCATTTGTAATTATGCATTCTCAATTATCTGAATTTATATTTGCAACGATAATCAGGTAATCTTATTCAGGAAAACTATGAAATTACATTTGTAATTATGCATTCTCAAATATATGAATTATATTTTGCAACGATAATTAGGTAATCTCATTCAGGAAAACTATGAAATTACATTTGTAATTATGCATTCTCAAATATCTTAATTATATTTGCAACGATAATTAGGTAATCTTTTTCAGGAAACCTATGAAATTACATTTGTTATTATGCATTTTCAAATATATGAATTATATTTGCAACGATAATGAGTTAATCGTATTCAGGAAAACTATGAAATTACATTTGTAATTATGCATTCTCAAATATATGAATTATATTTGCAACGATAATTAGTTAATCTTATTCAGGAAAACTATGAAATTACATTTGTAATTATGCATTCTCAAATATCTTAATTATATTTGCAGTAATATTTAGGTAATGTCACTTCTATCAATGTTTGTTTTCCTTTAATTTTCTTCGAAATCGGATGTTTTCAAATGCATGTATTTTTACATCTGGCTATATAATGAAACGCCCATTGATGCTACGAATTAATGACTGATACGAGTAAGTTGGAAGACCCAGGCCTACGTGGCTTATGACTATGGAGCGTGAAGTAGATGATGAATGGAGAAGTATTGAATTAAAAGCTCAAGATAGAGACGACTGGGGAAATATACCTGAGGCGTTTTACGTCAATAGACGTAGGAAATGATGATGATGATGATGATATTATTATTATTATTATTATTATTGTTGTTGTTGTTGTTGTTGTTGTTGTTGTTGTTGTTATTATCCTTACTATTATTATTAATTATTATTATTTATTATTAATTATGTTTATTATTATTATTATTTATTATTTATTAATTATTATTGTTATCATCATTATTATCATTATTATCATTATTATTATTACTATTGTTATTATTATTATTATCATTATCATTCTCATTATTATTATTATTATTATTATTATTATTATTATTATTATTATTTTATTATTATTATTATTATTAGCAGCAGCAGCTAAGCTACAGCCCTAGTTTGAAAAGCCGAATTCTTTAAGCCCAAGGACTCCCTCAGCGAAAAATGGTCATTTGCCAGTATTCAATTATAATTGAATAATTATCAATCCTATCATTTAGGATGAATTATTCGCTCTTAAGAGATTTGCGTTATTTGGTTTATTACAATCTATCATGCTTGAGAAACAATGTTTAATATATGACGGATTTGCGTTATTTGATTTATTACAATCTATCATGCTTGAGAAACAAATGTTTAATATATGACGGATTTGCGTTATTTGGTTTATTACAATCTATCATGCTTGAGAAACAATGTTTAATATATGACGGATTTGCGTTATTTGATTTATTACAATCTATCATGCTTGAGAAACTGAATTTACTTTTGTAACCAATGTGGTATATTTCATAGATCCGGAAATACAATTGTTGTATACTGTTTCTTTGTCCTATATCTCCTTAACACCTGTTCAGGCAGACTATGAACCCGGAATTAATAGGTTATAGCTAACTTCCTTATTGATTGCCAACACAAACATATGCTTCCAATATAAATTAGATTTATTTTCTTTTCTTTCCTTGTATTAACGCCACTTTCGGCAAACTTTACACCCGCAATAGTCTCTCACAGCAAGCTTGCAGTTTTAACTTTCGCTGTTTTAATTGAACTATTGTCACCTCAAACTTTTGGCATATATGTTTCTACATACATTAATGAGAGAGAGAGAGAGAGAGAGAGAGAGAGAGAGAGAGAGAGAGAGAGAGAGAGAGAGGAGAGAGAGAGAGAGAGAGAGAGATCAATGTTGAGAGTATATGACTGAGTGTTCTTCTGAAGGTTTCTTATTATTTTCAAGTCACAATCAGCGGTATTGCCAGACGTATAAATACAGGTCTCTCCCCATACTTCAGTTAGGAGGAAATGGAGTAGTCATCTGGTGAAAGGCTACCCTGAAAGGTACACTCGGAGACCACAATCTCCCACAAATTGCCGAATCTGGACGGTTGTAGTAAGGACAGAGGAAGAGGGTGGGAAGGGTTAAATGTGTTAGTGCATAGCTATCAAAATATTCAGTCCTCATTTTTGACGGGTTGGGTACACTAGTATGATGATATTGTTGAATACTCATATCGAAAAGGATAACTTTACTAATCATTTTCCGGTAATGAAAATTACTCTACATTATTCATGAAAAATTTTAAATATGCATAATACTTAGTTATGCTCCGTTTTTTTATGAAACTTAAATTTTTGCAAATGAAATAAATGAAATCATTCTCATTATAAAGATACCTTTATAGATTACAACGATTATTTTTTTCCTTTTCGCTCCGTTTTTTTTTTTTTTTTATGAATCTTAAATTTTCGTAAATGAAATAGATTAAATCGTTTTATTTCATAAATATAACATTATAAATTACAACTACTAATCCTTTTATTTGATAAAACTTAAATATCTGCAAATGAAATAAATTAATTAAATATAAATGATTCTGATTCATAAACAAAGAATTATCGATGACCTTCGCAGCAACAAAATCATTTTACTGCTTCAAAGGTCGCTCATGAATGGCAGGGGAGAGTGTCAGTGACATTGCCCTGTCGATCAGTACAAAGCCCTAGAGACTGACCATGTGTACATATTATCAGGCAATGGCTGCTGTTAACTCAACAGATAGATCTGTAGGCTTCCCCAAACCCAACATCCTTAGCTCACAATTATTATTATTATTATTATTATTATTATTATTATTATTATTATTATTATTATTACTTAATGAGCTACAACCTTAGCTGGAAAAGCAGGATGCTATAAGCCCAGGGGCCCCAACTGGGAAAATAGCCCAGTGAGGAAAGGAAACCAGAAAAAATAAAATATTTTAAGAACAGTAATAACATTAAAATAAACGTTTCCTATATAAACTATAAAATACTTTAACAAAACAAAAGAAAGAAAATTAGATAGAATTGTGTGCCCGAGCATACTCTCAAGCAACCCTGCAGTGACCAAAGGAACTAACGAGTTTGATGGGACTCGAACTCCAGTCTGGCAATCACCAGGCAAGGACATTACTACCATGCCACCACAACCCCTAAACATAGATTTATCAGTTTACAACGAAATCGTTTGAAAGTTGTCATCAATCAAAAGCCCTTAACGTTACAGATGGTGGCAATACATATACAACCGGGCTGATTTTTCAACTCATGTTTTACTTTTATTATTTTTATTATTACTTACTAAGCTACAACCCTTGTTGGAATTGCTCGATGCTATAAGCCCAAGTGCTCCAACAGGGAAACTTGCCCAGTTAGGAAAGGAAATAAGAAAAAACTGCAAGTGAAGTTTACGAACAATGATAACATTAAGATAAATCTTTCATAATTATATAAACTATAAAAACTTGAAAATAACAAAAGGATAAAAACTCCAAAATAACGAGAGGAAGATAAACAAGATAGAATAATGAGCTCTAGCGTACACTCAAGCAAGAGATCTCTAACCCAAGACAGTGGAAGACCATGGTACAGAGGCTATGGCATACCCAAGATTAGAGAACACTGGTTTGACTTTGAAGTGTCCTCCTAGAAGAGCTGCTTACCATAGCTAAAGAGTCTCCTCTACCCTTACCAAGAGGAAAGTAGTTACTGAACAATTACAGTGCAGTAGTTAACCACATGAGAAAAGAAGAATTGTTTGGTAATTTCTGTGTTGTTTACGTGTCAGAGGTTTTTGATTCAAGAGAGCGCGTACAATTGTTCTTTTTTAATTTCGTTTGTATGAGTAACATTTCTATAAACGATAAATTCCGTAATGATAATTGAAGTTTAAAATATATGCATTGTAGTAATCTTTATTTATTGCATTATCAGGTAGTTTTGTTTTATTATATTTTGTAAATATTTATCTGAGTGACTAATGTTAGTATGTGTAAATGATGAATTATAAACTACGTCGTAAAAACCAATATACAGTGTTATACATACACACACATATATATGTATATATAAAACTGTATATTTTGTTGATAATAGTGAAAAAGACGAATGTTTTGTATCCAAGGTAATCTAGAAGTTTTATTACACCTATGACGATGCTGTGGAATGATCTTCCTAAGAACGTAGTTGAATCGTTGGGAATGCAAACGTTCAAACTTGCTGCAAATGTTTTTTTACAGTTTTTATTTGAAAGATCTCTTTTAATGGTGTTACTTTTCCTGAAATATTTCATTTGAATTGTTAATCATTTCTCTTGTAGTTTATTCATTTAATTTCATTTCCTCGCTGGGCTATTAATCCTCTGTTGGAGCCCTTGGGTTTATAGCAACCTGCTTTTCCAAATAGGGTTGTATTATTATTATTATTATTATTAATATTATTATTATTATTACCAGCTAAACTATAACCCCAGTTGGAAAAGCAAGATGCTATAAGCCCAAGGGCTCCAACAAGGAAAAATAGCCCAGTAAGGAAAGGAAGCAAGGAATAAATAAACTACAGTAGGTGTAATAAACAATTAAAATGAAATATTTTTAACTTTAACAACATTACATCAGATCTTTTATATATAAACTATAAAAACTTAAAAAAGATAGAAGAGAAATAAAATAGAATAGCGTGCCCGAGTTTACCTTTAAGCAAGAGAAGGCAGCTTAGATAATAATAATAATAATAATAATAATAATAATAATAATAATAATAATAATAATAGTAATAATAATAATAATATTAATAAAAAAATTCGCAATCAACGGAAAACAAGGCAACGCAATCAGCTGATCGATACGAAGTATTTGTAAAAGTCCGAAGCTGATATTCGTGTTATTGCCTTAGGTGTTGTTGGTGAATCACTGTGCTAATATTAACTCTGTTTCATGATGATTAGAAAATTTCCAGATTTAGGTGACAGAGAGAGAGAGAGAGAGAGAGAGAGAGAGAGAGAGAGAGAGAGAGAGAGAGAGAGAGAGAGAGAGAGAGATGTATATGTATTCAGAGCAGGTTACATCAAATATTTGAAGAGAGAGAGAGAGAGAGAGAGAGAGAGAGAGAGAGAGAGAGAGAGAGAGAGAGAGAGAGAGAGAGATTATGTGTATATATATATACAGTATACATTCAGAGGGTTACTTCGAATATATGAAGAGATAGAATGTGTGTAGAGTATGCGCGTATATTCACAGCAGGTTACATACAATATATGTTGAGAGAGAGAGAGAGAGAGAGAGAAGAGAGAGAGAGAGAGAGAGAGAGAGAGAGAGAGAGAGAGATATTGTGTGTACAGTATGTATATATATTGAGAGCAAGTTACATCGAATATATGAAAAAGAGAGAGAGAGAGAGAGAGAGAGAGAGAGAGAGAGAGAGAGAGAGAGAGAGAGAGAGAGAGAGAATGTGTGTATGTACAGTATATATATTCAGCACAGCTTACTACAAAACAATATATGAAGTGAGAGACAAAGAATGAATCAGATTTATCTAAGGATCAACCTGTGAATTGTGATTAACTCTTATCTGTCCCACATGTCTGTACTGTGGCTTATCTTTCCTTGTTATTTATACTGTGACAGACTCCTGATAGTATAACAGTATTTATAATTATAATATTTTCCCCTCAAAATCAGTTTAAATGCTTAAAGTTTTAAATAATAATAATAATAACTCGCTTGAAGACGGAGCAAGCAGTTCCGAAACGCGTCGCGATCCACTCCTGACTTTACCTGTTGTAATTTTCGAGTATTACTTGTACTTGTATTAATTACATCCAGCCTTAACCTGAATTGTATCCTTCACCCACCTGATGACCTTCGCCACCTTGCTAGCTGAATGTACCAACCCTGAAAAGAGAATTTTCCGTAGAATTGTGAAATTGGACAAGAAATTGAATTCTGCCGATGCAGCCATAGTATTCAACTCCACCTGTTTGAAGGAGGGTCTCCTACCAAAATAATAATAATAATAATAATAATAATAATAATAATAATAATAATAATAATAATAATAATAATAATAATAATAATAATAATAATAATAATGGCCGTTCATGAATGGCAGAGGCAAGGGACTGACATGGCCCTATCAATCAGGACAATGCCTAACAGACTGATCAGCGCCCCAAGCTCCCTCTCCACCCAAGCTAGGACAAAGGAGGGCCAGACAATGGCTGCTGATGACTCAGCACATATACTTATAGTTCCACGATAAAGGAAAAGACGTAGCATACTACTAATACAATATGCTTATGCTTTAATTGTCTTATTCTATACTCGATTAAACACTGTAAAGTAAGTAATCGTATCGAAATCTCACTTGCTATTTCTCATTGAAATTGTAATGGCTGTTTACTGTTATAGCCATTGTTTAGTGCGATTAGAAATTCAGAAGAGTAAATTTTAGATACTGTAATTCAGCGAGACTTTACTGCATATTAGCAATTGGATTATTGTTAGCAATTCAAGTTAGTGTAGGTCTTATTTAAAACTGTTCCAATAATCTAATCTTATCTGATTATTTATATATCATTACTGTCTTCGAACTAATATTATTTCTAATGTATTGTGAGCTTAAAATTACATACATTGTTTTTTATTTTCCTTTTTTCAAAAATAATCGATTTTCATCCCGTACTTTGTTCTGGTTTTACATAATTTTAGTAATGTATGTTTATTTTCAGTAAGGTGCGATGACCTTGTCTCTCTTTCGTCTGTTTTCCTATTGTGTAATTGTTAGTCGATATGGTCCTGAATAATTAGTGGACGTCATGCTTAGTAAATTATTATCTATTGCGGGTTGCTTGACACGTAACATATAAAGTATATATATGTATAATATATATATATATATATATATATATATATATATATATATATATATATATATATATATGTGTGTGTGTGTGTGTGTATATATGTGTGTGTGTTTGTGTGTGTATATATTGTATATATATGTCTATATGCATATATATATATATATGTATATATATATATATATACTTTATATGTGTAACTATGTAAATATATACAGTATGTATATATATGTAAATATAGATATACATTATATATACACATACATATGTATATATATGTATATATATATATATATATTTATATATCTTATATAAACTGTATATACACACACATGTATATATATATATATATATATATATATTATATATATATATATATATACTTAAATATACATATATATATATATATATATATATATATATATATATATATATATATATATACTGTATATATATATTTGTATTTACATATAAATACACCCCTTTTTGGAGACGATGCATGAACGTGGTGAAAGGGTTTGTGGAAAACCATACTAGGTTGATTTTCTGTAAGCGATCAAACAAAAGTCTCCCACCTCACCAATCCGCAGCTAGCCAAATCCCAGGGTGTCGGAATCTTTTGTCCTGTTATGGACTAGAAACGGTTGCATTTGTTGCAGTTGTGTGTGTATATACTTTATATATATATATATATATATATATATATATATATATATATATATATATATATATATATATATATATATGTGTGTGTGTGTGTGTGTGTGTGTGTGTGTATTTGTGTATATATATATGCATATACTGTATATTTTGTAAATCATTTGGCTTAGTATTCCAGGTAAATCTCACCATTACTACCGTATTTAGATTTATATCTAAGCATTCTTTGTGTTTATCATCCCTTGAGTTCAGGCTTCGTAGTGACAAGTGTTTTGAAAAATGTATGAAGAGATTAAAAATTAATGGCCTATGTAATTATTGCAAATACTAATTAGAAAATGTGAAGTAGAGGTATTACTACCTCTGTGAAATTGCCATGAAACACTTAGATGAAAAACCTATTGTTGTGGTGGCCTGAGTAGTAACGTCCCTGGCTGGTAATCGCCTGACTGGGGTTAGAGTCCCTTGGTCGCTGCAACTTCACCATCCTTGTGAGCTGAGGAGGTGGGCAGCCTAAAAGGTCTATCTGCTGAATCATCAGTAGTCATTGCCTGGCCCATCTTGATCCTAGAATGGGTGGAGAGAAGGCTTGGGCCGCTGTTCATATGTATATATGGCCAGTCTTTAGGGCAGTATCCTGCCTCCTAGGACAATGCCATTACCTGTGCCATTCATGAGTGGCCTTTAAACCTTTATGGCGTAAGAAATGGGGTCATATTCCTGTTGTGTTGTTTAATATGTTCATAAAGAACAACGAAAGCAAAACAGAATTGTTTACAAATTTGTTATAGTGATTAGCAGTGAGACACAAGAGGAAACGCATCTTTGGTACAGTTAATAGGTTTCATGGAATCGAAGTCACGAAATGTTTTCGATTTAACTGTCGATAGAAAATGTGATTAAATTCTTGATAACAGCGTACGTTGTTATTGTTGCTTGTAGTTGATGTGACTTACTTGTCTTACGTATATTTTCGAGCTATATATATATATATATATATATATATATATATATATATATATATATATATATATATATATATATATATATATATATATAAAGGTAGGTGGTTGGCCGGGGCACCAGCCACCCGTTGAGATACTACCACTAGAGAGTTAAGGGTCATTTGACTGGGCAGACAGTACTACATTGGATCCTTATCTCTGGTTAAGGTTCACTTTCCCTTTGCCTACACATACAGTGAATAGTCTGAATAGTCTGGCCTATTCTTTACAGATTCTCCTCTGTCCTGATACACCTAACAACACTGAGATTACCAAACAACTCTTCTTTGTTCAAGGGGTTAGCTGTGGTAAGCAGCTCTTCTAGGAGAAGGACACTCCAAAATCAAATCATTGTTCTCTAATCTTGGGTAGTGCCATAGCCTCTGTACCATGGTCTTCCACTGTCTTGGGGTAGAGTTCTCGTGCTTGGTGGTACACTCGGGCACATTATTCTTTTATATTTTTCTTCCTCTTGTTTTGTTAGTTTTTATAGTTTATATAGGAAATATTTTTTTAAATGTTGTTACTGTTCTGAAAAGTATTTATTCTTCCTTGTTTCCTCTCCTCACTGGGCTGTTTTCCCTGTTGCGCCCCCTGGGCTTATAGTATCCTGCTTTTCCAACTAGGGTTGTCGCTTAGCAAGAAATAATAATAATGATAATATAATAGATGGACAAAATAATAACAGAATGGGTCCCTATAGATTGCAAAAGAAGCAGGGGAAGATGGGAAGACGATGGATTGACGAACTAAAAAAGTTTGCTGGTGTGGACTTGTATAGAAAGATTATTAACAGACGCAAATGGAATGACATGTCTGAGGCCTTTGTTCTTTATTGGACTAGTAACAGCTGATGATGATGATGAGGATGAGATATATGTGTGTGTGTGTGGGTATATATATATGTATATATATATGTATATATATATATATATATATATATATATATATATATATATATATATATATATATATATATATGTATGTATATATATATACAGTATATATATATATATATATATATATATATATATATATATATATATATATATATATATATATATTGTATATATATGTGTATATATATATATATATACATATATATATATATATATATATATATATATATATATATATACATATATATATATATGTATATATATATATATATATATATATATATATATATATATATATATATATATATATATATTAAACTTTTCTATCATTTTGAGAGAAAGGAAATCTTCAGGTAAATCATTAGAATAACTACAATTAAATATCTGCTTAATAGGATATTAATGTCACCTCCAGTTATTCACTGTCACCTATTGGAAACATCCCTGCCTGGTGATTATCTGGACTGGAGTTCGAGCTCGATAGCTTCTTGTAGTGTGTGCAACCATACCGTCCATATGAGCTAGGGATCGGGGGTTTGGAGAGCCTATTAGTCTACCTGCTTTATCATCAACAGCCATTGCCTAGCCCTCTCTGACCATAGCTTGGGTGGGTAGTTGGCTTGTGCTCTGATCATACGCATTTATATGGTCAGATTCTAGGGCATTGTCCTGCTTGGTAGGTCATTGTCAGTGTCCTTTTGTCTCTGCCATTCATAAGAGGCCTTTAAACCTTTAAACCATAATATCATGTAATGCGAGCCTTGTGCTACCATCAATTATTACTGATATATTTGAACCTAGACTTTTATGCCAAAAAAATCAATTAAAGATTAAGAAATAGGATGATATCATGATATCCAAAGCCAAGAGAAGAGAACGATGATAAATGAGCATTCTATGAAATTATTTTCCCTTGCTAATAATCGAAAACTTTGTTACATTATAATGTTTTATATGTTATATCCTATATTCTCACCGTTGACGATTTCTTCATTAACAAAAATATTAAATTTCAAAGTAGGATTGAAATTAATGTTCGAGAAATTTTTTTCTATCAAAGACATCCGTTTCCACCAAACCTCTTCTCTCCATATCTTGTAATTCTCTGCCTCCCTCTCGATCTTTACTGTGACGGGCAGAGGGAAGGTTGTGACTCAAAGGCAGGTTGGAAACAACTGAGTGAGTTTATTAAAGAACACTCCTTTATATACAAAATCTCAAAGCAACAAGAATTTTCATGTTTAAATATTGACACTGTTACAGAGGAGAAAAGCAGACATGATTTTTCAGGTTCTTTTTAGTGCGAGGGGTGAGCGAAGATACAAGCACAAAATGAACTATGTACAATCGTATGATACACGGTTGGTACATTACCCTCTAACATGTTTCTCTCTCTCTCTCTCCTCTCTCTCTCTCTCTCTCTCTCTCTCTCTCTCTCTCTCTCTCTCTCTCTCTCTCTCTCTCTCTCTCTCTCCCCACATTCTATCCTCAAAATGTGCCCACACCACCTCAGTCGTGGCACTCTTATCACTTCTTTAATCTTCAATATGGCTGCCATTATTCTTATTAATGATTTTTTAATCTTTGGAGCTAGGATATTCTCGTTATCCACCTTGGCATTTTCATCTTCGTTATCTCAAGCTTTGCTTCATCATTTTATCTTAGAGCCCATGTTTCTGGTATTATTATTATTATTATTATTATTATTATTATAACCTGCTAAGCTATAACCCTCGTCGGAAAAGAAACAACTTGCTAAGCTATAACCCTCGTTGGAAAAGAAACAACTTGCTAAGCTATAACCCTCGTTGGAAAACGAGTGAAATAACCAAGTGAGGAAATGAAGTAAACTATAAGAGAAGTTTAAGAACAATAATAACATTAAAATAAATTTTCCATATACAAACTATAAAAACTTCAATATAACAAAAGGGAGAGAAATAAGATAGAACAGCTTGCCCGAGTGTATTACTGTGCTACAGATCTTGAGTTTCAGCTTAATTGGTATTTCCTTATCAGTTAACACTCCCGCTAGTTTCATCCACTTCCCACAATCTTCTAGAATATTGGGTCATAAATGATGGCTATGTTTAAGAAAAGGGATGGAGGCAGTCGTCATAGTGAGGACTCATATTGTTAATCATCGTTCAGTGAAATGGTTGTCGTAGCCTATCGGAAACGTCCCTGCTTGGCAATCTGTTGGACGGGAGTTCGAGACTCTCTTCAGCTGGATAGTTTCGAGTAGTGTGTGTAACTTCACCATCTTTGTGAGCTAGGGAGGGGGGCGGAGGGGGTTCTTGGAGTAATGTTATAGGTCTACCTGCTTGATCATCAGCAGTAATTTGCCTAGCGTTCCCAGGTCCTAACTTTATAGAGAGGAGCTTGAATGCTTATCATAAGTGCATATTTGGTCAGTCTCTAAGTCATTTTACCTGTCTATCAGTCTAGAGCATTCTCTTTTCCCTTGCCTCTGTCATTCATGATATACCTATAAACCTTTAAAGCATTATATAATCAATCACATGTTTAATACATCATCATCATCAGCCGTAACTACTCCACTGCAGGACAAAAGATCAGAGATGTCTGTCCACACTCGTCTGCTTATGGTCTTTAATTTTCTTTGTACGTCAAACCATCGTCTTCATATCCTTCCCCTGCTTCTTTTGTAATCTCTAGTGACCCATTCTATTATTCTTAATGTCAATCAATTGTATTTCACTCTCATTATATGTCCTGTCTATGTACATTTCTTTTTTCTTACATTTTGTTTGAAAATCCTCTACTTTAGTTTGCTCTCGTACTTACATTAGTTACCTAGTGGTAATCCTATAATTATTCTTTCCATAGCTCTTTGAGTTGTAAATAGCTTATGATATAAGGCTTTAGTAAGGCTCCAAGTTTCTGCTGTATAGGTTAATACCGGTAGGACTATCTTATTAAGTACTTTTCTTTCTAGAGAAAGGGGCATTTTATTTTTCATAATCTCCGTTTGTTTGCCAAATTCTCTCCATCCCGTGTTTATCCTTCTTTTAATTTCGGTCTCGCGTCCTGGGGAAACACTGATTGTCTGTCCTAAGTTCGTATATCCATTAACAATCTCTGGAGGTTCGTCCTTAACCTTTATTTGTTCTCTCTGCATTTTCATTGAACATTATCTTAGTTTTAAAGTTTTTTAATATAGTGAAGGATATTATCAAGGCCGTTTCTATTTGGATTTTTATTATTATTACTATTTTGATTTTAATTATTATTGCATATATTTGTTATATTTCTCCTATTATTATCACCCTTCGCAATTTAAATACTGATAATATTGAACAGATAGTGACATCTGATTGATATTTTTTTGTGTGAACACAAGTGTAACTTCAACTAGATTTTCAATGGTAATAAACTATCCTTACACCAAGATGTAAAAATATTATCTTGTGAGAAACTCTCTACGTTTTAAAAATTGTGTCATGGGGCTATAAATTTTATTAGTAGTCCTGAATATTTCTTGACAAAATATGCAATATCCCACGAAGACAAAACTGAATATAAAAGTATTGTAGAGAGAGAGAGAGAGAGAGAGAGAGAGAGAGAGAGAGAGAGAGAGAGAGAGAGAGAGAGAGAGAGAGAGAGAAATAAGGCAGCAGTGATAAAACAAGTTTCCAGATTTAAGATAATTCTCTATTTTTTTTACACATGAGATCTGGTACATCTGTGTGAGCGCCCACCACAGCTAACTCTCATGTCCAATTAAACTCCATAAGGAATAGGTGTTTTTATTTACAGAATGATTAAAGAAATACTCCATGATAGAGAGAGAGAGAGAGAGAGAGAGAGAGAGAGAGAGAGAGAGAGAGAGAGAGAGAGAGAGAGAGAGAGAGAGAGAGAGATGCAAAAGTTTGAATGGGTTAACAGGAGCAGAATGTGAAACCCAGTTTTTTTTGATAATCCATTCTAACAGAGAGAGCCTTACCTTACCGTATTGCCTTATTCTATGTTTGGGTTCCCCCAGGTCCCTCAGTGTAAGGCACCTCGTATATCCACCAGAGAGTTGCTAATGCATCTTCCGGTGTATTTTGCAACTTCCAGTCTTGGATGGTCTGGGATGCATCTTAGGTATTTATCGAGCTTATTCTTAAACACATCTAATGTCCTGTGCGCCTTCCTTAGTTTTCCTGGTATATATTTTGGCTATATTAATCTACCTCGGCTTGCTCTTTCTGATATTTTTAGCTCCATGATGTTTTCAGTAATTCCTTCTATTTGCTTCCATGCTTTTATTATCATGTAGCGTTCTCTTCTCTTTTCTAGACTGGATAATTTTAAAAATTGCTGTCTTTCCCAGTAGTCAAGGTCCTTAACTTGTATTCTAGCAGTATAGGATCTTTGTACACTCTATTTGTACAATATCCTTTTGGTAGTATGGGTACCACATCACATTGCAGTGCTCAAGTGTACTACGTACATAAGTTTTGTAAAGCATAATCATGTGTTCACCTTTTCTTGTTTTAAAGTGTCTGAATAACATTCCCATTTTTGCTTTACATTTAGCCAACAGTGTTGCTATTTGGTCGTTGCATAACATATTCGTATTTAACATTACACCAAGGTCTTTAATCGCTTCCTTGTTTGTGACTGTGTCGTTATTAGGTCCCTTGTATGCATATACCATTCCTTCTCTGTTTCCATAATTTATTGATTCGAATTTATCGGAGTTAAATACCATCCTATTTATCTCCACCCATTCATATATTTTGTTTAGATCTCTTTGTAGTGAGTTCCTATCTTCATCACAAGTAATTTCTCTACTTATTCTTGTGTCATCTGCGAAACTTCTCACCACAGAGTTTTTAACATCACAGTCTATGTCTGAGATCATAATAACAAACAGCAGTGCAGCTAATACCGTACCCTGTGGCACGCCAGATATTACCTGAGCTTCATCTGATTTCTCGTCATTTGCAACTGCTATCTGTTTTCTGTTTTGCGGGAATTCTTTTACCCGTTTTCCTATCTTTCGCCCAATATTGTTCTTTCTCATTTTTTCTCTAATATATTATGGTCTACCTTGTCAAAGGCTTTTGCAAAGTCTAGATAGATCACATCTGTGTTTTTCATTTATCATATTTTTGTATATGTTTTCATAGTGTGCTATCAGTTGGGTTTGTGTACTTTTTCCGGGCATAAAACCGTGTTGACCTATATTAAACAAATTATTTTTAACCAAATGGTTCATTATTTTCTTTTTTATTACCCTTTCATGATATGTGATGCTAGACTAACAGATCTATAATTGCTTGCCTTTAGTCTTGATCCACTTTTGAAAATAGGGGTTATATAAGCTAATTTATGTTTAACATATATCTCGCTCATATCTACACTTTGTCTTAGCCGTACTGCAAGCGGCTTCGCGATAGTGTGTGCAGTTTTTTTTTAACAAAATCGCTGGGACTCCATCTGGTCCGGCTGCCGATCCATTTTTAATTACGTTTATAGCCTTGACAATATCTGCTTCATTAATATCTATATCCGTTAGATATTCTCCGTTAGATATTCAACATTTTCTTCTCTCATTTCTCTTTCATTATTCTCATTCGCAATTCTTGGCATGAACTACTCTTATATTTTTGCTAATATGTTGCATATTTCCTTTTTTTTTCATTCGTTAACCATCCTTCAATTCTTAGAGGGCCTATTTCTAATCTCCCTTTATTCATTTTTTTTTTGCATAGGAGTAAAGTACTTTGGGTTTTTTTTTTTTTATTTTGAAGAGTCCTTTCTTCTAGGTCCCTTTTTTAATTTTCTTTCGATTGTATAATATTTTGTTCTGTGTTTTCTATCTTACATTTTATTTCCATCATTTTCCTCACATTTTTTTATTTTGCAAGATTTTTCTTCCATTTTCTAATTTTCTGAAATAAGATCCTTCTGTCTCTTGGTATGCATGTTTTTTTGTTTATTGTTTTTTTTTGGTACATATTTTTCAACAATTTTCTCAGTATTTTGTACAGTATGTCCGTATTTACCTGTATATTATCACTTACGAATAATTTTTTCCATTCTTTGTTCAGTTCTTCATTTATTTCTGACCATTTTATATTCTTACTGTAAAAATAATATTTTCCATATCCTTCTCAACGTTTTTTCCTTTGATTAATTCTGCGATCACTTGTTTCGGAATGGACTATTAATTCTATGACATTGTGGTCTGAAATTCCTGTATTATACACTATTATTTCTTTAACATAATTCACCTCATTCACAAATACTAGATCTAGGACATTTTCCTTTCTTGTTGGAATGTGTTTTATATGTTGCATATTATGTTCTAATAGAATATCTTGAAGCTTTTTAAATTTCCTCTAATCTTCTGCGCTACTGTTACTCTCTTTTTTTATATGTATATATACAACCACTTCCTTCTATCTGTTCTTTCCAATCCACGAAAGGAAAGTTAAAATCTCCGGATAGGAGTATATTCCAAACTCTATAGTTTCTACATATATCATCTATTTTTTCTATTATTATGTCAAACTCCTTAGTATTTGCGTGTCTGTAAACTACAATATTCACTAGTTTTTCAAATTCAAATTCTACCGCAATTAATTCACATTCTGTGTTGCTGTATTTTTCACAGATTTTTCCTTGATTTATGTCTCTTCCATATATTGCCGTTCCCCATTGATTCCTATTTGTTCTGTCTGATCTGTATGTTTGGAAACCCTTTATCTGATCATCACTGCCAGTCTCTTGGGAATACCATATTTCACTTATATTTAATATATCTATTTTTTCAATTTGGGTTAGTTCTTCTAAGAACTCTATTTTCCTTTTAGAGTTACTCGTGACTAAACCTTGTGCATTCATCACTATTATGGTTTGTGTCACCATTATTTAATATGTGTAATAATATGGATTCTCCCATGCTTCCTTCCTGTTCTGATATGATGTTCTTTTCTTCATTTCCCGGAATTCTGCCATTAAAAAATCCAACTTTTCTATTATATTTGCTCTTTCGCCTTCATATTTATTTTTGTGTGTATACCTGCAATTATCCCCATATATGCACCAAGCCCTGGTATTATAGATGCATTCTTTGTAGTTGGGCTCTAAATGTGCATAGTTGGGTTGAAAGACATCATGTCTTGGGGCCTTTGGTGCATAGCGCGGTTTATACTCGGCCTGCTTTTTCGTTTCTTTTTGTTTCATTTTTGCTTTCATTTTCCTTTTCTGTTTGCTGAGTTTTCCTACTTTCATCCATGGTTGCAAGATGCATATATCGACATTTTTTGTTGTATTGGCATCCTTTTCCTTCATTTAGGATTTTGCATATTTTTGGATGGAGATCTCTGCATTCGTCTCCATATCCGTCTAAATACGCACATTTATCATATATTTCATAATTATGGCATATCTTTGGATAATTGTAGTAGCATCTTTCGCCAAATCTGCAATTCCCTCTTTTCAGCAAATTGCAGACTATACCTTTTTTTTTTTTTTTTTTTTTTTTTTCTTGTTCTTGCTCTTCCCTAAAAGAGTGTAGGTTTGGGTAGAGTCTCTTGGGTCTATTATTTGTTTCTATCTGATAATTTATTTCTTCGTAAGTATGTTGTTGGATGGCATCATAAGTTATATCAATGATTTCCCCTGCATTCTTACACATATCCTGTTCATTTTTCTCTACTTTTTCTTCTTCTTCTACTTCTTTTTCTTCTTCTTCTTCGTCTTCCTCTTCTTTATCTTCAACTATTTGCAGATTTTGTCTCGACTTAATTATATTTTCTATCCAGACCAAGCATGTTGAGCAGAATACCTTTGTCTCTATTTTTTATTTTTTGCTGTATTTCAGCACATGTAGGGTGTGTTGGAATATGGCAGGCATCACATTTTCTAATCAGTTGTTGAGGATTATTAATGGAATACCATATCTTACATGTAATGCACCATTTTGGCATTCTTTTTCCCAATGCATCAATCAGCATATTCACCATATTGGACTTCTTATTGTTCTTTGATGGAATGTGTTGGTTGATATAAACTTTCTTTATATGTCTCTTTATCACTCGGATCTTCTTTGGAATTTCTTCTATTATTTTGCTCATGTTTTTCGCAGATTTGCTCCAGTTTGTTGGATCATATTGTTTTGATATATCTGCAAATATTTTTCCGTCACACTGGTTGGAGATAATAGCGACCTCTGTTATCAGACGATCGAGTTCTTGTTTCGCCAACTCATTGAATTTACTTTTGTTGACTACAGCAATGTAGTCAACAGATTTTTAGTAATTCACAAGATAACTATCCTATGCCGACGCTTTATCCCAT
>NC_090757.1:17047858-17062431 GCF_036898095.1 Palaemon carinicauda
GAAACTTTACTCAAAGCAAAATAAAATATTGATTCTGATTCGGAAAGGCTAAAAGGTCTTTTGAGTAACAAAAATTAGTGGTCCTGTTGCATTTATTTTAGCCTGAATTACGAAAGAATAGCTTTGTGGAACTGAAACAAAAATAGATTCAATTTTGTTTAGAGCATGGAAATTTGGCTTTACTATCTCTGGTGTGTTTTGTTGGATAATATTTAAAGAAAAAAAAGTTTCTAAGGAGAAATCAGCTTCGTCTACCCATTATCTGTTTAAATGACGTTAGTCAAATAAGAAATGATATCAGATATATGTGAAGTAATTGATAAAATAATGAGAAAATAATCATAATTGTAACTTGAAAAATTATTCCAAATACTAAAGCAGCATAGAAAAACATGGCTTGTAATAAAATGTTAAAAAACAATTATTTCAGCAGATAAAGCTGCATCGATAAAAGTAAAGATATATCGTAGCAGAGCTTGCCTTCTCCTAACCATCTCTCTCGCTCCCCTTCTCTGAACGTTTAGAAATTCCCCTCATAATGCTGACGTGTTTTCGTTCCAATTTCCCCATTGCCCTTTCAAGAATTTCCGCGACTATGTAATAGAGGACTGGCGAAGGTCCAACTGAAATTAGGGATTTAAAATCCTAAACTGAACTGATTTGAGATCTCTGGAAGCTGGCTGTTTTGGTCTCTCCCTGCTGCTCTCGGGTTACCGGCGTTGCCAGTTCTCATTCCATGCAGCGTTGACAATTCTCGTTCCATGCATAGATGACTGTTCCCATTCCATGCAGCATTGCTAGTTGTCATTCCATGCAGCATTGCCAGTTCTCATTCCATGCAGAGTTGACAGTTCTCATTACATGCAGCGTTGACAGTTCTCATCGCATGCAGAGTTGACAGTTCCCATTCCATGCAGCGTTGACAATTCTCATTCCATGCAGCATTGCCATGTTTTCATTACATGCAGCTTTGACAGTTCTCATTCCATACTGGGGTGCCAGTGTTCATTCCATGCAGTGTTGCCAGTTTTCATTCCATGCAGCGGTGCCAGTTCTAATTCCATGCAGCGGTGACAGTTCTGATTCCAGACAGCTTGCCAGTTCTCATTCCATGCAGCGTTGACAGTTCTCATTCCATGTAGCGTTGCCTGTTCTCATTCCATGCAGCGGTGCCAGTTTTTATTTCATGCAGCATTGACAGTTCTCATTCCATGCAGCATAGCCAGTTTTCATTCCATGCAGCATTGCCAGGTCTCATTCCATGCAGCATAGCCAGTTTTCATTCCATGCAGCATTGCCAGGTCTCATTCCATGCAGCGTTGACAGTTCTCATTCCATGCAGCATTGCCAGTTCTCATTCCATGCAGCGTTGACAATTCTCATTACATGCACCGTTGACAGTTCTCATTCCATGCAGCGGTGCCAGTTTTTATTTCATGCAGCGTTGACAGTTCTCATTCCATGCAGCATAGCCAGTTTTCATTCCATGCAGCATTGCCAGGTCTCATTCCATGCAGCGTTGACAGTTCTCATTCCATGCAGCATTGCCAGTTCTCATTCCATGCAGCGGTGCCAGTTTTCTTTCCATGCAGCGCCAGTTCTCATTCCATGCAGCGGTATCAGTTTTCATTCCATGCAGAGTTGCCAGTTCTCATTCCATGCAGAGTTGACAGTTCTCATTGCATGCAGAGTTGACAATTCCCATTCCATGCAGCATTGCCAGTTTTCATTCCATGCAGCGGCAGTTCTCATTCTTATTCCATGCAGCATTGCCAGTTTTCATTCTAAGCTCCTCATTGACAGTTCTCATCCCGTGCAGCATTGCCAGTTTTCATTCCAAGCTCCTCGTTGACAGTTCTCATTCCGTGCAGTATTGCCAGTTTTCATTCCATGCAGCATTGCCAGTTTTCATTCCATGCAGCGCCAGTTCTCATTCTATGCAGTGTTGACAATTCTCATTCCATGCAGCAGTGCCAGTTTTCATTCCAATGCAGCGCCAGTTCTCCTTCCATGCAGCGTTGACAATTCTCATTCCATGCAGCATTGCCAGTTTTCATTTCAAGCTCCTCGTTGACAGTTCTCATTCTGTGCAGTATTGCCAGTTTTCATTCCATGCAGCATTGCCAGTTTTCATTCCATGCAGCATTTGCCAGTTTTCATTCCAAGCTCCTCGTTGACAGTTCTCATTCCGTGCAGTATTGCCAGTATTCATTCCATGCAGCATTGCCAGTTTTCATTCCAAGCTCCTCGTTGACAGTTCTCATCCCGTGCAGCATTGCCAATTTTCTTTCCAAGCTCCTCGTTGACAGTTCTCATTCCGTGCAGTATTGCCAGTTTTCATTCCATGCAGCATTGCCAGTTTTCATTCCTTGCAGCATTGCCAGTTTTCATTCCATGCAGCGCCACTTCTCATTCTATGCAGTGTTGACAATTCTCATTCCATGCAGCAGTGCCAGTTTTCATTTCAAGCTCTTCGTTGACAGTTCTCAGTCTGTGTAGCATTGCCAGTTTTCATTACATGCAGCGCCAGTTCTCATTCCATGCCGCGTTGACAATTCTCATTCCATGCAGCATAGCCAGTTTTCATTCCATGCAGCGTAGCTAGTTCTCATTCCATGCAGCGTTGACAGTTCTCTTTCCTTGCAGCGTAGCTAGTTCTCATTCCATGCATCGATGCCAGTTCTCATTCCATGCATCGATGCCAGTTCTCATTCCATGCAGCGTTGACAGTTCTCATTCCATGCATCGTTGACAGTTCTCATTCCATGCAGCGTTGCCAGTTCTCATTCCATGCAGTGTTGACAGTTCTCATTCCATGCAGCGTTGCCAGTTCTCATTCCATGCAGTGTTGACAGTTCTCATTCCATGCAGCGTTGGTAGTTCTCATTCCATGCAGTGTTGCCAGTTCTCATTCCATGCAGTGATGACAGTTCTCATTCCTTGCAGCGTTGCCAGTTCTCATTCCATGCAGCGTTGACAGTTCTCATTCCATGCAGCGTTGCCACTTCTCATTCCATGCAGCGTTGACAGTTCTCATTCCATGCAGTGTTGACAGTTCTCTTTCCATGCAGCGTTGCCAGTTCTCATTTCATGCAGCGTTGCCAGTTCTCATTCCATGCAGTGTTGACAGTTCTCATTCCATGCAGCGTTGCCAGTTCTCATTCCATGCAGTGTTGCCAGTTCTCATTCCATGTAGCGTTGACAGTTCTCATTCCATGCATCGTTGATAGTTCTCATTCCATGTAGCGTTGACAGTTCTCATTCCATGCATCGTTGACAGTTCTCATTTCATGCAGTGTTGACAGTTCTCATTCCATGCAGCGTTGCCAGTTCTCATTCCATGCAGTGTTGACAGTTTTCATTCCATGCATCGTTGCCAGTTCTCATTCCATGCAGTGTTGACAGTTGTCATTCCATGCATCGTTGACAGTTCTCATTCTATGCAGCATTGCCAGTTCCCATTCCATGCAGTGTTGACAGTTGTCATTCCATGCAGCGTTGACAGTTCGCATTCCATGCAGCGTTGCCAGTTCTCATTCCATGCAGTGTTGACAGTTTTCATTCCATGCAGCGTTGCCACTTCTAATTCCATGCAGCGTTGACAGTTCTCATTCCATGCAGCGTTGCCAGTTCTCATTCCATGTAGCGTTGACAGTTCTCATTCCATGCATCGTTGATAGTTCTCATTCCATGTAGCGTTGACAGTTCTCATTCCATGCATCGTTGACAGTTCTCATTTCATGCAGTGTTGACAGTTCTCATTCCATGCAGCGTTGCCAGTTCTCATTCCATGCAGTGTTGACAGTTTTCATTCCATGCATCGTTGCCAGTTCTCATTCCATGCAGTGTTGACAGTTTTCATTCCATGCATCGTTGACAGTTCTCATTCTATGCAGCATTGCCAGTTCCCATTCCATGCAGTGTTGACAGTTGTCATTCCATGCAGCGTTGACAGTTCGCATTCCATGCAGCGTTGCCAGTTCTCATTCCATGCAGTGTTGACAGTTTTCATTCCATGCAGCGTTGCCACTTCTAATTCCATGCAGCGTTGACAGTTCTCATTCCATGCAGCGTTGCCAGTTCTCATTCCATGTAGTGTTGACAGTTCTCATTCCATGCATCGTTGACAGTTCTCATTCCATGCATCGTTGACAGTTCTCATTCCATGCAGCGTTGACAGTTCTCATTCCATGTAGCGTTGACAGTTCTCATTCCATGCATCGTTGACAGTTATCATTCCATGCAGCGTTGCCAGTTCTCATTCCATGCAGCGTTGACAGTTTTCATTCCATGCAGCGTTGCCAGTTCTCATTCCATGCAGTGTTGCCAGTTCTCATTCCATGCAGTGTTGACAGTTCTCATTCCATGCAGTGTTGCTAGTTCTCATTCCATGTAGCGTTGACAGTTCTCATTCCATGCAGCGTTGACAGTTCTCATTCCATGCAGCGTTGACAGTTCTCATTCCATGCAGTGTTGACAGTTCTTATTCCATGCAGCGTTGGTAGTTCTCATACCATGCATAGTTGCCAGTTCAGGTTCAGGTTTAGGTTCTGGGGTTAGGCACAGCCTTTACAACGGCGCCTCCAAATTTTATCCTTTTGTACTGTTTTGCCTTTTCTTCCACATCAGGTTCATTACTTCTTTTTTCTTTTTTATATTTGTTTCACTTAATAAAAATAGTCTTACTATTTTCTTTAGGTCTTCCTCGTATGGTTGTTGTAGCTCAATTACTTCATTCCTTTCTTTTCTATATTCCTGGCAAAACAACAAAAAATGTATTAAATCTTCTTCCTCATTGTCACAAAAATTACAGTTTACATTCCCCCTATTGTGTCTATTTACAATATTTAGTTTTAACTTATTAGTTCTTGCTCTAAAAAATATCACTGAAGTAAATGTATTGTCATAAAGTAACTCTTCTTTAATTTCTTTCTTCCTCGTTCTATATATTTCTAAGCTCACGTTACTTTCTTCTTTCCACTTTTCAGTATCCCACTTTCTGGTTTCCGATTTGATTTCTGCCTTGTTCATTCTTCTTATCTGTCTTATGTCTAAACCTAATTCTTCCAAATACTTTGCAGGTTGTTTCCATCATCTTCCTTCTTTTTCTTGGATATCCTGGATAATTATTTTCAGTATTTCCATCTTCCCCTTCAGTGTACGATTAAAGTACTGCAGCTTCCCATCCATCACCCTTGCTTTCATAGAAGATGCACCTGCCTCCCCTCTTAGAGTAGTATTAGCTGTGTTTTTAGTGGCACCTAAAATTTTCCTGTATACCCCATTCTCCATTCTTTGTACTTTCTCTATTTCAGTTTCTGTTAGATTTATAATACTTGTTCCATACAAAATAGAAGGTAAAGCAATACTTTTCCAGAACGTTTTTCCTATCATTACTTTATTGCAACTTTTCTCTATAACTGAATATGTTTAATTAGCTAGTTTTTTTGCCTTTTCTGGGTTTTAAATACATTCCTATTATTGTCTTGCTTTATTCCTAAGTATGTTAAACTTTCTACTACTTTTATTCCCTCTATGTTACCTGCCTTTTCTTTCATATTGTAAATCATAATATTACTCTTTTCTTTATTAATTTCTAACCCACATTTTTTACCAGTTTCTACTAAAATCTGGATGTTACGCTTTGCATTATGTATATCCTCTACAATTATTAAGGCATCATCTGCAAAAAATAATGATTCTACCTTTATTAATTGATTTTTGAAACCGTTCCCTTCCTCTTCTATTTTTTTCATGACAATATACGTAATTAGTTTAAATAGTGAAGTTCATCCTGTGCAACCCTGTTTAATTCCACTCTTAACCTCCATTTCTTTTTCTATACCTTCTCCTAAGTCAATGTCCGTAGTATCTCCTTGATAAATATTTGCAATTGCACTTATGCTTTTGGTGTTAATTCTATATTCTTTTAAAATTTCTATTAATACCTCCCTTTTTTTCTGAGTCAAATGCTTTACTAAAGTCTATTATGGTTACTATTAGGGGTTTCTCGTTACTATAGCTCTCTTCCACACAATACAGTAATATAAAGATATTGTCCTCTATCCTGCCTCCACCTGTAAATCCAGCTTGACGTTCATTGTCTTCTTCATTCATTCGTATGTGATTTTCTATTTCCTCTTTCACCATTATCATGAATATTTTATAAGAAATATTTAATAGAGCTATGGATCTTAAGTCTTTTGCCATTGGCCTTCTTTTCTTTTCAACCATCTTTGTTCTTGACTTCTTCAACATAATTGGTTTTTCTTTTTCTTCCAACTCATTTTGATAACATTTCTGTAAGGTTTCAAGACATATTTTGCTTTTTCCTAGTGTCTTATAGATCTCGGGTTTTAGGCCATCTGGTACTTCCGCATTTTTTGCCTTTAGTTTTCCCAGGCAATTCTTTACTTTTTCGACTATGATTTTTGAATTTTTCATTGGTTTTATTTTCCCTTTTGTTACCATTACAAAGTCATAGTGTTCCCTAAGTTCTCATTCCATGCAGCGGTGCCAGTTCTCATTCCATGCAGCGATGCCAGTTTTCATTCCATGCAGCGTTGCCAGTTCTCATTCCATGCAGCGTTGACAGTGCTCATTCCATGCAGAGTTGCCAGTTCTCATTCCATACTTTTCATTCCATGCAGCGCCAGTTCTCATTCCATGCAGCATTGTCAGTTCTCATTCTATGCAGCAGTGCCAGTTCTCATTCCATGCAGCGCCAGTTCTCATTCCATGCAGCGTTGTCAGTTTTCATTCCATGCAGCGGTGCCAGTTTTCATTCCATGCTCAGCGTTGCTGGGTTTCGTTCCAAGTTTAGTCTGACTGTTCTTATTCCATGCAGCGTTGCCAGTTTTCATTCCAAGCTTAGCATTGACAATTTTCATCCATGCTCAGCGATGCCAGTTTTCATTCCAAGTTCAGCGTTGGCAGTTTACATTCCACGCAACACTGCCAGTCTACATTCCACGCAGCATTGCCAGTTTTCATTTCAATCTCAAAGTTGACAGTTTTCATTCCATGATCAGCATCGCCAGTTTTCATTTCAAGCTCAAAGTTGACAGTTTTCATTCCATGATCAGCATCGCCAGTTTTCATTTCAAGCTCAAAGTTGACAGTTTTCATTCCATGATCAGCATTGCCAGTTTTCATATCAAGATCAAAGTTCACAGTTTTCATTCCACGCTCAGCGTTGTCAGTTTTAATTTCATCTGTTCAATCGTTTTACAACTTGTCGATCATAATTATTTCCTTGTGATTAAATATGATAATTTTTTTTCCAAAATAACTTGATGATTAAACTTACTATAAAAGGATTAATTGCTTTTGAATATATGGGTACAATTATAAAGTATATTTTTATTCATTTATTTATTTTTAGACATCCTGAAATATTTATCTAAGTTTGTTATTTGTTATTGAAATATTTATAATTCTGTCTATGATAGAATTTGAAGTTATTGTATAATTTATTATACAAAACTATTTTAGCCTCTCTGCTGTGTCTTTATCTTTTTATTTCGTAAAGAAAATGAGACTAACATGATAATTTTACGTCCATTTTTAGGCTTAATCCGTAAACACTTTTTAACTGGACCTACGATTCCAAAAGTGATAAAATCTCAACTGGGTTACAAATAATACTTTCCAGAATAAATTCAACATTAAAACAGCTCAAGTTCTCAAAACTATCTTTAATTAATACCCTTATCATTCCGTATTTTCTAATAATTCAGTTTCTAGGTTTATTAATTTGGGAGTATATTTTTCCTCAAATGTTGTCGATGTCTCAATTTTATTAAGGATGTCGCGGTATCTTCCTAATAGGTTACGCAAGACCCCCACCCCCCCAAAAAAAAAATAAATAAAAATCCTAAAAAGGGAATTTGTAAAATATTAAATATGTTACAGAGGAATCAAGTAACAAGGTATACATCATCATCATCATCATCATCATCATCTCCTAAGCCTATTGATGCAAAGGGCTCGGTTAGATTTCGCCAGTCGTCTCTATCTTGAGCTTTTAAATCAATACTTCTCCACTCATTATCTCGTAATTCACGCTTCATAGTCCTCGACCATGTGAGCCTGGGTCTTTCAACTCTTCTAGGGCTTTGTGGAGCCCAGTTGAAAGTTTGGTGAACTAATCTCTCTTGGGGAGTGCGAAGAGCATGCCCGAACCATGATCTCATCCACATATACACTCGAGTATACAAAGCTATCGAAATAATTATAAAGATTATAGATTTTTTAGGGCTAAACTATACTCAATTATGACCTCATTAAGCACAAATTTTTTAAAGTTGATCAGCTGTTATTTTTTACTCGCCTACAGTTATGATCTGACACGTTTGAATTTTAATTTTATCTTAAATTCTTTCGTATTCGATTCTCCAAATAAACAGGCACCTCCAGATACCAAATATCCGTCAATATTCTTAATGTGAATTTGGTTTTTGAAATCTATCAAAAGATTACGTGAAAAATAAATAGAAGTTAGATCGTTTAAAAACATGCAATTTATGGTGTATATGTAAATAATCATTGTTCGGTTGCTAATGTGCTCAGAAATGTGATGATATATTCATATCTTAATCAGACCTCTCTCTCTCTCTCTCTCTCTCTCTCTCTCTCTCATCCTTCGTAGCTAATATGATTATATACCATAACTTAATCAGACCTCTCTCTCTCTCTCTCTCTCTCTCTCTCTCTCTCTCTCTCACTCTCTCTCTCTCTCATCCTTCGTAGCTAATATGATTATATACCATATTTTAGTCAGACCTCTCTCTCTCTCTCTCTCTCTCTCTCTCTCTCTCACCTTCGTAGCTAATGTGATTATATACCATATCTTAATCAAACCTCTCTCTCTCTCTCTCTCTCTCTCTCTCTCTCACCTTCGTAGCTAATGTGATTATATACCATATCTTAATCAGACCCTCTCTCTCTCTCTCTCTCTCTCTCTCTCTCTCTCTCACCTTCGTAGCTAATGTGATTATATACCATATCTTAATCAGACCCTCTCTCTCTCTCTCTCTCTCTCTCTCTCTCTCACCTTCGTAGCTAATGTGATTATATACCATATCTTAATCAAACCTCTCTCTCTCTCTCTCTCTCTCTCTCTCTCTCTCACCTTCGTAGCTAATGTGATTATATACCATATCTTAATCAGACCCTCTCTCTCTCTCTCTCTCTCTCTCTCTCTCACCTTCGTAGCTAATGTGATTATATACCATATCTTAATCAGACCCTCTCTCTCTCTCTCTCTCTCTCTCTCTCTCTCTCTCACCTTCGTAGCTAATATGATTATATACCATATCTTAATCATACCTCTCTCTCTCTCTCTCTCTCTCTCTCTCTCACCTTCGTAGCTAATGTGATTATATACCATATCTTAATCAGACCCCCCCCCCTCTCTCTCTCTCTCTCTCTCTCTCTCTCTCTCTCACCTTCGTAGCTAATGTGATTATATACCATATCTTAATCAAACCTCTCTCTCTCTCTCTCTCTCTCTCTCTCTCTCTCACCTTCGTAGCTAATGTGATTATTTACCATATCTTAATCAGACCCTCTCTCTCTCTCTCTCTCTCTCTCTCTCTCTCACCTTCGTAGCTAATGTGATTATATACCATATCTTAATCAAACCTCTCTCTCTCTCTCTCTCTCTCTCTCTCTCTCTCACCTTCGTAGCTAATGTGATTATATACCATATCTTAATCAAACCTCTCTCTCTCTCTCTCTCTCTCTCTCTCTCTCTCTCTCTCATCCATATTATTACCAATATTAAATAATGGGGATGAAACACAAACCATAATAGTAATGAATGCACAGGGTTTAGTCACGAGTAACTCTAAAAGGAAAATAGAGTTCTTAGAAGAACTAACCCAAATTGAAAAAATAGATATATTAAATATAAGTGAAACATGGTATTCCCAAGAGACTGGCAGTGATGACCAGATAAAGGGTTTCCAAACTTATAGATCAGACAGAAAAAATAGGAATCAAGGGGGAACCGCAATATATGGAAGAGACATAAATCAAGGAAATGTATGTGAAAAATACAGCAACACAGAATGTGAATTGATTGCGGTAGAATTTGAATTTGAATTGTAGTTTACAGACCCCCAAACACTAAGGAGTTTGACATAATAATAGAAAAAATAGATGATATATGTAGAAACCATAAAGACTGGAATATACTCTTATCCGGAGATTTTAACTTTCCTTTCGTGGATTGGAAAGAACGGATAGAAGAAAGTGGTTTTATGTATACATATAAAAAAGATAGTAATAGTAGCGCAGAAGATAAGAGGCAATTTGAAAAGCTTCAAGATATGCTATTAGAACATAATATGCAACAAATAAACCACATTCCAACAAGAAAGGAAAATGTCCTAGATCTAGTATTTGTGAATGAGGTGAATTATGTTAAAGAAATAATAGTGTATAACACGGGAATTTCAGACCACAATGTCATAGAATTGATAGTTCATTCCAAAGCAAGTGATCACAGAATTAATAAAAGCACAAAACTTTGGGAAGGATATGGAAAATATAACTTTTACAGTAAGAATATAAATGGTCAGAAATAAATGAAGAACTGAATAAAGAATGGAAAAATGTATTTATAAGTGATAATATACAGGTAAATACGGATATACTGTACAAAATACTGGAGAAAATTGTTGAAAAATATGTACCGAAAAAAAACAATAAACAAAAGACGTGCATACCAAGAGACAGAGGATCTTATTTCAGAAAATTAAAAAGTGGAAGAAAATCTTGCAAAAGAAAAAAATGTGTGGAAAATGAGGGAAATAAAATGTAAGATAGAAAATGCAGAACAAAAGATTATACAGTCGAAAGAAAATGAAAAAAGGGACTTAGAAGAAAGGACACTTCAAAATATAAAAAGAAACCCCAAAGTACTTTACTCCTATGCAAAAAAGATGAATAAAAGGAGAATAGAAATAGGCCCTCTAAGAATTGAAGGACGGCTAACGAATGAAAAAAAGGAAATATGCAACATATTAGCAGAAAAATATAAGAGTGAGTTCACGCCAAGAATTGCGAATGAGAATAATGAAACAGAAATGAGAGAAGAAAATGTTGAATATCTAACGGATATAGATATTAATGAAGCAGATATTGTCACGGCTATAAACGAAATTAAAAATGGATCGGCAGCCGGACCAGATGGAGTTCCAGCGATTTTGTTAAAAAAAACTGCAAACACTATCGCGAAGCCACTTGCAATACTGCTAAGACAGAGTATAGATATGAGCGAGATATATGTTAAACATAAATTAGCTTATATAAACCCTATCTTCAAAAGTGGATCTAGACTAGAGGCAAGCAATTATAGACCTGTTAGTCTAACATCACATATTATGAAAGTGTATGAGAGGGTAATAAAAAAGAAAATAATGAACCATTTGGTCAAAAATAATTTGTTTAATATGGGTAAACACGGTTTCGTACCTGGAAAAAGTACACAGACCCAACTGATAGCTCACTATGAAAACATATACAATAATATGATAAATGAAAAAGACACAGATGTGATCTATCTACATTTTGCAAAAGCCTTTGACAAGGTAGACCATAACATATTGGAGAAAAAAATGAGAAAGCATAATATTGTGGGAAAGATAGGAAATGGGTAAAAGAATTCCTGCAAAACAGAATACAGATAGTGGTTGCAAATGACGAGAAATCAGATGAAGCCCAGGTAATATCTGGTGTGCCCCAAGGTACGGTATTAGCTGCACTGCTATTTGTTATGATCTCAGACATAGACTGTGATGTTGAAAACTCCGTAGTGAGAAGTTTCGCCGATGACACAAGAATAAGTAGAGAAATTACTTGTGATGAAGATAGAACTCACTACAAAGAGATCTAAACAAAATATATGAATGGGCGGAGATAAATAGGATGGTATTTAACTCCGATAAATTCGAATCAATAAATTATGGAAACAGAGAAGGAATGGTGTATGCATACAAGGGACCTAATAATGAGACAATCACAAACAAGGAAGCAATTAAAGACCTTGGTGTAATTTTAAATAGGAATATGTTATGCAACGACCAAATAGCAACACTGTTGGCTAAATGTAAAGCAAAAATGGGAATGTTATTCATACACTTCAAAACAAGAAAAGCTGAACACATGATTATGCTTTACAAAACTTATGTGCGTAGTACAACTCGAGTACTGCAATGTGATATGGTACCCACACTACCAAAGGATATTGCGCAAATAGAGAGTGTACAAAGGTCCTATACTGCTAGAATAGAAGAAGTTAAGGACCTTGATTACTGGGAAAGACTGCAATTTTAAAACTATACAGTCTAGAAAGGAGAAGAGAACGCTACATGATAATACAAGCATGGAAGCAAATAGAAGGAATTGCTGAAAACATCATGGAGCTTAAAGTATCAGAAAGAGCAAGCCGAGGTAGATTAATAGTACCAAAAAGCATTCCAGGTAAACTGAGAAAGGCGCACAGGACATTAAACCACTACGCACCAGCATCGATAATGCAGCGACTATTTAATGTGCTGCCAGCTCATCTAAGAAACATATCAGGAGTGAGCGTAGATGCGTTTAAAAATCAGCTCGATAAATACCTAAGATGCATCCCAGACCATCCAAGACTGGAAGATGCAAAATACACCGGAAGATGTATTAGCAACTCTCTGGTGGATATACGAGGTGCCTCACATGAGGGACCTGGGGGAACCCAAACAAAAAATAAGGCAATAAGGCAATAAAGTAAGGCTCTCTCTCTCTCTCTCTCTCTCTCTCTCTCTCTCACCTTCGTAGCTAATGTGATTATATACCATATCTTAATCAGACCCTCTCTCTCTCTCTCTCTCTCTCTCTCTCTCTCACCTTCGTAGCTAATGTGATTATATACCATATCTTAATCAGACCCTCTCTCTCTCTCTCTCTCTCTCTCTCTCTCTCTCTCGTCCTTCGTAGCTAATGTGATTATATACCATATCTTAATCAAACCTCTCTCTCTCTCTCTCTCTCTCTCTCTCTCTCATTCTTCGTAGTTAATGTGATTATATACCATATCTTAATCAAACCCCCCTCTCTCTCTCTCTCTCTCTCTCTCTCTCATCCTTCGTAGCTATTTGTTTAGATACCATATCTTAATCAAACCTCTCTCTCTCTCTCTCTCTCTCTCTCTCTCAGGAGGCACAGCCGGTTAAATTTGAATTCATCACTGGCATCATCTCTCGAAAAGACTAAACAGAAACTTTTAAACCATCCCAAGTAGTCTCCCAAGAGGTATTAAGGTTAATACATATTCAGCAAAATAGTGAAAAAAAATGATAACAAAAAGGAGCGCAGCGCTCCCCCCTTGATGTCAGTCAGCTGCTGTCATCAACTTTTAAACGTTATTTACATAAATTACCGGATGGCAGAGCTGGCACCAGCTGGCTCCAGCTGGTAGCTTTGCGAGAGAATATTGGGTATCGAACGAGTAATGTTAGAAAACCATTTCACTATTATATTATTATTTGACTGGAAGAACAAAGTAATAAATAACGTGTAGTGTTTTTTTTTTTTTTTCGGTAATTTGAATAGTTGTTGCTATGATTATAATAGTCTGTCGGTTATCGAGAAGAGAATGAGGTGAGGAATAAGGGAATCTCACCTATATAATAAAGAGCAAATGCGGATATATATACTATATATATATATATATATATATATATACTATATATATATATATATATATACAGCATACAGTATTAATGTTTTCCGGTAAATCTAAATGGCATTGCCAGACGTATAACTATTCAGTCTCTCCCTGGCCATAAGGTAGGGGGAGAGGGAGTAGTCATGGCCGGGTGAGAGAGCGGTTATCCAGAGAGATGAACTCGGAAACCACAAGTGCTGTTTTGTAGTTAGGAAAGGGGGGTGGGGTGGGAGGGGTTGAACATGTGTTTGTGCATATTTATTTAAATATTTAGCCGTCTTTTTTGACGGGTTGCGTACACTAGTTAAAGTTATTTGAGGAAAATTTTATATTGTTTTTTTAATAAATGAGAAAATTGGATATATAGTTGCTTCACCATTGCAGTATTTCTTTTTTTTGCTGCTAGTAGTTATTGAAAGTTGTAATTGAATACTAGCTATATGAGTAATTACATAGAATATAGCATATATTTTTTTTTACTAGCTGCCAGGGCAAGAGCCCGTGCTTAACGAACTAGTAAATCTATTCAAATAATTCAAAGGTAAAGAACAATATTGTGCAACAACTAGTAAACAAACAAGGGTGAGAATACATGTGGTAATCCTCATCAGAAAGCCAGCATAAATATCAACCTTTTCCCTCAACATGCAGTACATAAACACCAAGTCTAGAATATAGATGGAAAGACAAAGAGTTTCATAACAACGAGAAAATTTAGGGAGACACTGAGCTATCTCTCTCTCTCTCTCTCTCTCTCTCTCTCTCTCTTTTCAGGATACCACAGAATTTCAAATCATTCATTCATTTCTCTCTCTCTCTCTCTCTCTCTCTCTCTCTCCTCAGGATACCACAGAAT
>NC_090757.1:17062931-17065431 GCF_036898095.1 Palaemon carinicauda
CCCTTGAATTGCTCATTAGCCTTTAGTAAAGCTCCAAAATAACTCAATAGGCAATTAGTCGACCCATAATGTAATTTCGACTTGAATCTCAAAGTTGGTCCCCAGATTTGACTTTGAGTCGTAATAGAATTCGAACCTTTTGGGCTCAGATAGTTTGTCTTATTGGTCTTAAAACAGTCTGGATTCAGTCTGGGACTCAATTTCAGACCCGGTCAGTCTGGACTGACATTCATACACTGAATTTGATTCGATCTCTGACATTCTGGTCTCGAACTCGATTTTCATCTTGGATAGCTTGTCCTCGAACTTGATTTTCATCTTGGATAGCTTGGCCTCGAACTCGATTTTCATCTTGGATAGCTTGGCCTCGAACTCGATTTTCATCTTGGATAGCTTGGCCTCGAACTCGATTTTCATCTTGGATAGCTTGGCCTCGAACTCGATTTTCATCTTGGATAGCTTGGCCTCGAACTCGATTTTCATCTTGGATAGCTTGGCCTCGAACTTAATTTTCAGAATTGGAATCGGAAAGTCTAGAATCACTCTCAAACTCGGGGTTGGATCCAGAATCGGACATTCTGGTTCCAAGTTTGGACATGGACTAGGACATTATGGATTCAGAGTTGGAATCAAACTCCGATCTGACTAGACCCCCAACTTGATCTGAAATTCAAACTCAAACAGTCTGAGCTCAGACTCGGTCTCACACTCGGGCACGGACAGACTGGCGTTCGACAGTGTCCCTGGGCTGACCTTGTAAATCCTAGAAATATAGTAATTATCTATCTATCTATTTACCAAGGCACTTCCCCCAATTTTGGGTGGTAATCTACATATAAAAAGGAACAAAAGGGGACTTTTCCTCTCTTCGCGCCTCCAATCCTGACGAAGGATTCAGCCTAGTTTGGTTGGTACTGCTAGGGTGCCACAGCCCACCCTCCCCCGTTATCCACCACAAATGAAGGTTCATATGCTGAATACCCTACTGCTTCTACCTCAGGGCCTACCGGAACTGCATCACAATCGCTCGGAATTTCAAGAGGGTAGTCTGTAATTACAATTAGACTTGGAATCTGACTCGCACTTTAACAATCTTGTTTCGAACTTAGTCTCGGACAACCTGACATTACACAGAATCTAAGATTAAGAATCGGACAAATTCGCATGAGTTTCAGGATTGTTCTTTCCCTCAATCTAAGACTAAGAATCAGACAGATCAGTATTGGATTCGGTGTTGTTATTTCTTACCTGGTGATTGCCAAACGGGGGTTCGAGTCCCGTTCAGACTCGTTAGTTCCTTTAGTGTCTGCAGCCTTACCATCCTTGTGAGTTAAGGATGGGCGGTTGAGTTTTTATTTTTTTTGCTTCGCTATAGTCCATTTCTTTTAGCGATGCATATTTGCACCGACTCGCAGCGGTGTCCTTTTAGCTCGGAAAAGTTTCCGGATCGCTGATTGGTTCGGACAAGATAATTCTAACCAATCAGCGATCAGGAAACTTTTTCGAGCTAAAAGGGCACCGCCGCGAGTCGGTGCAAATATGCATCGCTAAAAGAAATGGATTATAGGATACAATCCAATGGCGAACAGGCCTAACTCTGTGTGTGGCAATCTAAGATTAAGAATCCGACAGTTCAGTATTAGATTTTGGTCTTGTTATTTCCTTTGGGTAGTCAGTATTTGAAATGTCAGTAGCTTCGGAAAATATGGACATAATTAGAACACTTCGTTTAAGGGTTCGTCTTACTGCTGATGCAGCCATTTGTGTATGACTGTGCAAATCAATCCTCAAACCACAGATTCTACCGCACATTGGCAGGTCCAGTTGGTGTTCATATACGGGGCTGCCAATGTAAAGAGCCCGTGTCTAGCACAAGCTAGATGGTCTATCAAGCAAGCAAGCAAAGGTTCAGGAGAGGATTCCCACAGGAAGATTTTGCCTTCGTTCCTTGCACTGTTGTCTTGCAACAGCAACAGCAACACTAATTTAATCATCATCACCAAAGTTAGCATTTAACCCTATTTAGGTATTTTAGGGTTGAGGTCGACCCCCCCCCCCCCCGGGGGGGGGGGTAAAAAACGGGGAAGCAGGGGGTGTTAGACGAAAATCAGTCCTAAAGCAGACAATGGCATGTAGACTAGTCACCCCTTGCAGGGTCGATCACTTCCATATTCGAGACAGCTGATGATTTATGGGGAAAAAAACAGGTTTTGAACATGCTGTAGGGGTCGTTCTCGATCCATCATACCTATCCAGGGTAAGAAAGCATCATTCGTTATCGACTCGGACAACCATAGGCTAGGAGCCATTTCTATAAGCGTATGGAGAGGCAAATATTATTTAGGTATTCTGTACATTCGGTGCATCATTAGTTCATAGTCAAGTATGAATGTAGCTGTGACATTGTTTTGTCGTTTGTTTTCCTGTCTGTGTGAGTGTGTGTTTTCATGTATATATTCTTGCATTTTTTGTACTTACTCTTTTCTGTCCCTTAGATATT
>NC_090757.1:17070431-17075431 GCF_036898095.1 Palaemon carinicauda
AGAATACTGTGTAGTATTGAGCCTCATAGTGGAGAAGGGCTGGCTATTAGAATTAACTGCTTTCCTAGCATATAAATATATCTTCTTATGAAGCAGTCAAGCGGTAACCACTTTCCCTCATGATTTTTTTTTTGTTGGTTTATTTATTTATTTGTCTGTCTGTCTGTGGACAGGATTACGTCAAAACTAATGGCCGGATATTGACGAAATTTTCACCACAGATGGATCTTAGGTCATGGATGATAACATTAAGTTTTGGAGATGATTTGGATCCGGATCCGGAACTGGATTCTAAATTACATCCGGATGTTGTAGTTTTCGCCATCTACAGTCAGCATATGAAAATGGGAGTGCAGTGTCCGTAGACTGTAGTTAAATGTTACCACAGATTCATCCACGGTCCAACATTATTATTATTATTATTATTATTAAATGTTAAGCTACAACCCTAGTTGGAAAAGCAGGATGCTATAAGCCCAGGGGCTCCAACAGGGAAAATAGCCCAGTGAGGGAAAGGAAGTAAAGAAAAATAAAATATTTTAAGTATAGTAACAACATTAAAATAAATATTTCCTATAAAAACTTTAACAAAACAAGAGGAAGAGAAAATTAGATAGAAGTGTGCCCGAGTGTACCCTCAAGCAAGAGAACTCTAACCCAAGACAGTGGAAGGCCATGGCACAGAGGTTATGGACACTACCCAAGACTAGAGAACATTATGAAAACAGAAGTGTTTCGTCCTTAGTTTTGAGTGAAATGTTGGCAATATTCATTGACGAAGGTCTGAAATCTTTGATTGTTCTTGTTTATAATGAATTTGCAGCTGCAGTTACTCTATGTGCTGTTGTTTGGTACTCGCAGACAAAAGGATAGACTAGTGGTTCCCAACCTGGGGGAATTTCCCCCTGGTGGGAAATGTGAAGCTTCCAGCGGGGAAATAATTACACAACCTACTAACTAAAACAAGCGGAAAATGTCCTCATAGTACGTGCGGCAATTTGTTGTTAGCCATTCAATTGTGATATGATCATATCATTTCTCACTGACATGATATTCAAGGGGAGAATTGGAGTGCCATGCCTATTTCTGTGGCAGGCGAGTGGGCATGAGGGCTGGGCGGGGCATGAAGGGGGAAATTTCGATGGTTGACCTGGGTGCAGGAGGGAAAGGACAGAAAAAAGGTTGGGAACCACAGGGATAGACAGTCCCATCAACGGATATGTCTAAATATAGCAATGATTCTCTGAATTATGTTGGCTTGTATCTTTTGATGTTAAGGAAACTATTAGCACGTATTAATTATGAACGTAGTTAAAATGTATATTGTGTGTGGCTAGTTGTTTATATTGAATGAGTTATTTGTGTTATGCATGATGGTTGAATTGAGGGTTTTTAGTGTCACAGTTGATCGTTTATGATAATTAAATAATAACTTGTGGCTTGTAGCGGTGAGGAAAAATGATTAAGGTTATTTATAGCTTTATTTTTTTATATTTTATTTATTTATCGGTATAATTTTCTAAAAAAAATATTATATAACTGATATAATAATAAAATAATAACATGTGGCTTGTAGCTTTGAGGAAAAATTATTAAGACTATTTTAAGCCTTTTTTTTTTTATTTATTTTTCGGTATAATTTTCTAAAAAAATATTATATAACTGATATAATGATTAAATTATAACTTGTGGCTTGTAGCGGTGAGGAAAAAATTATTAAGGTTATCTTTAGCGCTATTTTTTTTATATTTTATTTATTTAACGGTATAATTTTCTAAAAAAATATTATATAAACTGATATAATAATTAAATAATAACATGTGGCTTATAGCTTTGAGGAAAAATTATTAAGGCTATTTTAAGCCTTTTTTTATGTTTTATTTATTTATCGGTATAATTTTCTACAAAATATTATATTAACTGATATAATGTTTTAAATAATAACCTGTGGGTTATAGCTTTGAGAAAAAATTATTAAGGCTATTTTAAGCCTTTTTTATGTTTTATTTATTTATCGGTATAAATTTTCTTCAAAATATTATATAACCTATATAATGTTTAAATAATAACTTGTGACTTGTAGCTGTGAGGAAAAATTATTAAGGCTAGTTTTAGCCTTATTTTTTTATATTTTATCTATTCATCGGTATAATTATTTAAAAAGAATTATATAACTGATATAATAGTTAAAAAATAACACGGGTCTTGTAGTCGTGAGGAAAAATGATTAAGGCTATTTTTAGCCTTATTTTTTTTTTATATTTTATTTATTTATTGGTATAGTTATTTAAAAAGAATTATATAACTGATATAATAATTAAAAAAATAGCATGGGGCTTTTAGGTCGTGAGGAAAAATGATTAAGGCTATTTTTAGCCTTATTTTTTTATATTTTATTTATTTATCGATATATTTTTCTAAAAAAAAATTCTTAAGAAATCAGGATGCCAGAGAACTTCAAATCATTCATTCATTCATTACGGTTTCTTAACTGAAAAATGTGCTTTCCAAACGCGACTTTCTTTAAGTTGATAATTGAATAGTTTATCCATACAATAGGATACTGAATCAATCTACAAGTACAATATCTACCAACTAAATCTAATTTAAAAATAGTGAAAGTCTTTTGAAAAAAGGAGAGTTCGTTGGAATTGGGTTGTCCTTTCCTAAGGCGAAGGCAAAAAAATGTAAGAGTATTTTGCATACCCTTATTCGATACTTTTTTGAGGAATAAGATCTCTATTGTGCTGGCTGTGCGACACGGACAGAATTGAAACAGGAATCATATCGGTCAAAATAGATTTTCATAAAAAAAAAAAAAGTGCTGTTCATGCTAAAAAGGAAAAAGAAAAGCCTTTCGTAAAATCTGAGAAAAAGATTTTCATGAAACATGGAGAAAAAGGCTTTTCATATATAGAGAACAAAGGCTTTTTTTTTTTTTTTTTTTTAGGAAGAAAACTTATTTCATGCAAAAAGAAGCATAGCCTCTCCTGAAGGAAAAAAATTGCTAAAAAAATAAGGTGGGGAAAAGGCATTTCATGAAAAATTTTAAACATGGAGAAAAAGGCTTTTCATACAGAAAGAAGAAAGGCTTTTTTTAGGGAAAAAAAACTTATTTCATGCAAAAAAAGAAACAGCCACTCATGAAGGAAAAAGTGCTAAAAAAAAGTGGGGAAAAGGCATTTCATGAAAAATTTAAAATAAGGTTTTTGTATATAAAAAAGGCAATTCATATGAAAAGAAAAAAAAAAAACTTAATATGATAAGAAAAAATTCTTTTTCATGAAAAGTTGTGAGTTCGGTTAAAGGTTTTCCGTCGCAATGTTTCCAATCATACGGTTTATCCCAATATAATACAATTATTATTATTATTATTATTATTATTTATTATTATTATTATTATTATTATTATTATTATATTATTTAAAATTATTATTATTTAAAATTATTATTCTTTAATATTATTTTTATTTTATTATTATTATTATTATTATTATTATTATTATTATTATTATTTAGTTATTTTTATTACTATTTAATATTATTATTTAATATTATTTTTATTTTATTTATTATTATTATTATTATTATTATTATTATTATTATTATTATTATTATTATTATTATTATTGAACAAGACTTTTGGCAGCATGCAAACATGCAAAATAAAATTTTTCACCGTGCGAAGTTATTGCTTGCATGCCTTCGATGAGAAGTAGGTTAAGAATCAATTTGACATTCAAGCAATTAAGTCTTTCCACCGTAGCGCCCCCTCCCCCCCCCCCACTCAAAAAAAAAAAAAAAAAAAAAAAAAAAAATGACTACTAAGTTTTATGGTGTAGTTTATTTCATCAAATATAAGAACTCACGTGAACTTGTGTGAAGATTTTTTTAGTGTTGGGGATGAGGGGATTATTTGAAATTATTAGGATTTTGAAAGCTATTGGCCGATTTTTTTTTCAATTTAAAGATGTTAATTGTCGACATTGCTCGATTGTTTTTTTTAGCTTAAACCTTCAATTTTGGAGCTATACTGCCAAATGTTCATTCATACATATACATACAGAGGTATATATATATATATATATATATATATATATATATATATATATATATATATATATATATATATTGATATTGATATATTCCGATATAGATATATACACATACATACGCACGCATGCATATATATGTATATATATATATATATATATATATATATATATATATATATATATATATATATATATATATGTAAGTATATATATATATATCTATATATCTATATATACATATATATATGTATATATATATATTTATATACTGTATATATATATATATATATATATATATATATATATATATATATATATATATATATATATATATATATATATATATATACTGTATATATATACACATTATAAGTTTAATATTAACTATTTTCTTTCCCAGCTCCCAGACTATCAATGAAAACTTGATTATTCCATAGTTTTTCCAAGTGGAAGAACATGTAGAAATAGCATATAAATAAATATAATGGAGTATTTTTATCCTCTCTTGAAAATTGCAAATCCTTTTGTGGAAATGCTCTTCCAATTAAACCTCGCAAAAACAGCAACGGTGTTAAGCATCGTTGACAGTATAATCTCAGACTTGCAGTTGAACATGTTAATGTTGTTGTTGTTGTTGTTGTTGTTGTTGTTGTCGTCAGACACATTGCATTTCTTGCGCGTCCATTGCCATTACGGAGACACAGTAAGAAAGTCGGGAGCAGCTGGCCTTAATGTTGTCGTGACGAGAGTGTTTTCTCTGGGCTTTGGGTTCTTTGAAGGCAAACCTTTTTCCTGCTGCCTTCTAGCTTGGAATACGTAATAGATGGGACTTTGCTCTTCTTTACTTACTTTCTTTTTATTTTTATTATTATTCTTTTTTTTTTTTTTTTTTTTTTTTTTTAGAAATTATTACCGTAGCGACATGATATCCATAATTGTTACTGC
>NC_090757.1:17090431-17097931 GCF_036898095.1 Palaemon carinicauda
CTACTACTACTACTACTACTACTACTACTACTACTACTACTAATAATAATAATAATAATAATAATAATAATGATAATAATAATATAATAATAATTGATAATAATAACGGAATGGACGTAAATATACACAAACTGATATTTCGCTATGAAAATCGGAGATAGTTTATATGAGGAAATTCTTAAAAGTCTGATAGAAACTAACTTAGGTAGACGAATTGGCTTTCCAAAGGAAAGGTTATTTGTAAGTAATTTAAGTTTGTTTATTTGTATATGTGAAAATGAACAAATGATTCGAGTCTAGGGAAAAGAAAGAATAAATCCTTATAGTTTTTCTTTTTCTATAAAAAAAATAAGTATAACAAAGAAACCAATATCCCAGAATTATAGTAACTTGTCTGTGTCTGCATTCAATTATCTTCCTATATTAAATGATATTCTAAAAGTCAGTTAGAGCTTGCATATCTGATAATAGGTTAGAAATCTTTCAGATCGATATTTATACCTTAAAAAGCTCGGTAAAATTTTCCTTTTTAAAGATTAATTGAATTTCGACAAATAGTATATGGAAGGAAGAGTTATGTATCATAGAATTTATATGAAAAAATGCCAATGTATCACAAGCTATTTAGCACGAATAAGACCAATAGGATACTAGTAACCTCCCACATTAAATACTCTCTCTCAGTCTTCTTCTTCATCCCCACCGTTATCCTACATTAAGGGGTCAGTTGCCTGATGCGCCCTCTCCAGTGCCTTCTGTCAAAGGCATCCCCTTCACTAACATTCTTCTTTCCCACCATTATCTCTACATTAAGGGGTCGGTTGCCTGATGCGCCCTCTCTAGTGCCTTCTGTCAAAGGTATCCCCTTCACTAACATTCTTCTTTCCCACCGTTATCCCTACATTAAGGGGTCGTTTGCCTGATGTGCCCTCTCCGATGCCATCTACATTAAGGGGTCGTTTGCCTGATGCGCCCTCTCCAGTGCCTTCTGTCAAAGGCATCCTCTTCACTAACATTCTTCTTTCCCACCGTTATCCCTACATTAAGGGGTCGGTTGCCTGATGCGCCCTCTCCAGTGCCTTCTGTCAAAGGCTTCCTCTTCACTAACATTCTTCTTTCCCACCGTTATCCCTACATTAAGGGGTCGGTTGCCTGATGCGCCCTCTCCAGTGCCTTCTGTCAAAGGCTTCCTCTTCACTAACATTCTTCTTTCCCACCGTTATCCCTACATTAAGGGGTCGGTTGCCTGATGCGCCCTCTCCAGTGCCTTCTGTCAAAGGCTTCCTCTTCACTAACATTCTTCTTTCCCACCGTTATCCCTACATTAAGGGGTCGGTTGCCTGATGCGCCCTCTCCAGTGCCTTCTGTCAAAGGCATCCACTTCACTAACATTCTTCTTTCCCACCGTTATCCCTACATTAAGGGGTCGGTTGCCTGATGCGCCCTCTCCAGTGCCTTCTGTCAAAGGCTTCCTCTTCACTAACATTCTTCTTTCCCACCGTTATCCCTACATTAAGGGGTCGTTTGCCTGATGCGCCCTCTCCAGTGCCTTCTGTCAAAGGCATCCTCTTCACTAACATTCTTCTTTCCCACCGTTATCCCTACATTAAGGGGTCGGTTGCCTGATGCACCCTCTCCAGTGTCTTTTATGAAAGGCATCCTCTTCCACCAAACCTATTCTTCTTCCCCACAGTTATCCATACATTAAGGGGTCGGTTGCCTGATGCACCCTCTCCAGTGCCTTATATCAAAGGCATTTTCTTCCCCTAAACCTCTTCTCTCCTTGTCATTCTTCACCTTATCTCGCCATCTAATTCATCCCTCTCACTCATCACCCCCTTACAGGTTCCTCCCAAGCCCTCCTCACTCTTTCTCAAAGTCCATTTCCATAAATAGAATCGTTTTCAGAAAAGTAATTTGTTCGACAAATTTTCCCGAAACGCGCTCTTTTCCTTTTACTTTTAATCAGGGACAAAACTTTTCACCGTTACAATGAGGCCCTTTAACATGCTCCACAATGGAATGTACTGTCAATAGGATCCAGGACAGTTTTAATGAAATACTGAAGGCTATTGTGTCACTGAGGTACATCTCCCCAATAAAGCCGCAACGTCGTGGGGTCTTCAAAATGCACTTTGGAATTATCATACACATAAAAAAACATTCCTACAGTAAAAAAGGATAAAAATATATTTGAAGTCAATTGATTAAAGATATTCAGGTAAAACGTAGATATTTTTTATGAGATTGGCGAGATACAAACCTTTTGTTGTAAGATTCTGACCTTAGTATGTATATATACAGTATATATATATATATATATATATATATATATATATATATATATATATATATATATATAATATATATATATATATATATGTGTGTGTGTGTGTGTGTGTGTGTGTATGTGTGTGTGTGTGTTTGTGTGTGTGTACATAAGAAAAAAAACAGAAAAGGAAAGATAACCTTGTTATGCAATGATCTTACCTAAATATTCAAATGAAACAAAATACTTTGATAAAAATGACAAATCTTTGGATTTAAAATACATCTAGAAATACAAATTAGAACCTGTATTAAGATTAAAACTGTACAGTTCAAAACAAATTATTTCCTCGGATAACCAACGGCGTACGTTAGTTAGACAACTAAAAGAAAACATTGCCCAATTACGTATAATAGCGTAAATAGACAGATTAAGAAAAAAAATGGTCGAATGAAATATCTCCTTCGTGAAAACTGCCAATATTTCACTATTTTTGTTTTTGAAAGAAATAATTGGCAGTTTTGATATTGGACGCTTCCTCAATGTTTGGTTTATGCCATGACGCAGTGAAAGTATGATGGTGCAATACACACTTGAATAGACGAGAAATTACCAACTGAATTCAATTGGAAAAATATTGGTGAAATTTCCCCCACTTTTAAGCATGAAGGATGAAATTGGAAGTCTCATCAATACGCGTCCGGTGTAAAGGATATCTCAATGATTACTTCATGTCATTATGTTAGGATGCCAGAAAACTCTCGAGTAATCAATCAAGTCATTATAACGATAAAAGAACTTTTTATTATTAGAGAATACGATGTCTGGAAAACAAGCCTTATTAAATCTAGGCTCTTGAGCTGCCTTTGGGAGATAATTGCTATTACGAATCATTTATTTTAATTCTCTATACGCGATGTTCTTCAGAAACGACTGACAGAAAAAAAGTCATGCTGAACTGTAACTTTTATTATGTGTTCTCAATTTCTTGGCCTGGACACCAACCACCCGTTGAGATACTACCACTAGAGAGTTATGGGATGTTTTGACTGGCCAGACAGTACTACATTGGATCCTTCTCTCTGGTTACGGTTCATTTTCCCTTTCCCTACACACTCCTAATAGTCTGGCCTATTCCTTACATATTCTCCTCTGTCCAAATACACCTGACAACGCAGATTACTAAACATTTCTTCTTCACTTACGGGGTTAACCACTGCACTGTAATTGTTCAGTGGCCACTTTCCTCTTGGTAAGAGTAGAAGAGACTCTTTAGCTATGGTAAGCAGCTCTTCTAGGAGAAGGACACTGCAAAATCAAACCATTGTTCTCTATCCTTGGGTAGTGCCATAGCCTCTGTGGTATGGTCTTCCATTGCCTTTGGTTAGAGTTCTATAGCTTGAGGGTACACTCGGGCACACTATTCTATCTTATTTCTCTTGCCTCTTGTTTTGTTAAATTTTTTATAGTTTATATAGGAGATATCTATTTTAATGCTGTTACTTTTATTAATATATTTAAAATTCCTTTTTTCCTTCCCTCCCTGGGCTATTTTCCCTGTTGGAGCCCCTGGGCTTATAGCATCCTGCTTTTCCAACTAGGGTTGTAGCTTAGCAAGTAGTAGTAATAATAATAATAATAATAATTATGATAATAATAATAATAATAATAATGATAATAATAATAATAATAATTAAAGACTGGGTGATATGGCTTATTCATCAAATAACCCCCTGGTCAGAAATGTGTCCAGTTTGAAGAAATGGTTAGTATTATAGCTCTGTATCTTTCAATCTTTGATGAAAGGTACCATAATTCAGCCGGTGGTATAATCTGTTATCAATTTTGTATAAGTAGATTCATTATTCCTCAATTCCTACCATTTATCTATGATATTGGAATTTTGAAATTATAATGAATCACTGACGGGAATAGGAATATTTGATCGAGTACATCATCATCATTATTCTTTAGACTTTGAAAAAATAAATTATTGAAATTTCTCCTGTGATTAGGTCATAATTTCATTATTTTTTAGACTTAAAAAAAAAGTATTGAAATTTCTCCTCTGATTAGGTCATAATTTCAATTGTTCTTTTGACTTTAAAAAAATATATCGAAATTTCTCCTGTGATTAAGTCATAATTTCATTATTCTTTTGACTTTGAGAAAAAAAATATTGAAATTTCTCCTGTGATTAGGTCATAATTTCATTATTCTTTTGACTTTGAGAAAAAAAATATTGAAATTTCTCCTGTGATTAGGTCATAATTTCATTATTCTTTTGACTTTGAGAAAAAAAATATTGAAATTTCTCCTGTGATTAGGTCATAATTTCATTATTCTTTTGACTTTGAGAAAAAAAATATTGAAATTTCTCCTGTGATTAGGTCATAATTTCATTATTCTTTTGACTTTGAGAAAAAAAATATTGAAATTTCTCCTGTGATTAGGTCATAATTTCATTATTCTTTTGACTTTGAGAAAAAAAATATTGAAATTTCTCCTGTGATTAGGTCATAATTTCATTATTCTTTAGACTTAAAAAAAAAGTATTGAAATTTCTCCTCTGATTAGGTCATAATTTCAATTGTTCTTTTGACTTTAAAAAAATATATCGAAATTTCTCCTGTGATTAAGTCATAATTTCATTATTCTTTTGACTTTGAGAAAAAAAATATTGAAATTTCTCCTGTGATTAGGTCATAATTTCATTATTCTTTTGACTTTGAGAAAAAAAATATTGAAATTTCTCCTGTGATTAGGTCATAATTTCATTATTCTTTTGACTTTGAGAAAAAAAATATTGAAATTTCTCCTGTGATTAGGTCATAATTTCATTATTCTTTTGACTTTGAGAAAAAAAATATTGAAATTTCTCCTGTGATTAGGTCATAATTTCATTATTCTTTTGACTTTGAGAAAAAAAATATTGAAATTTCTCCTGTGATTAGGTCATAATTTCATTATTCTTTTGACTTTGAGAAAAAAAATATTGAAATTTCTCCTGTGATTAGGTCATAATTTCATTATTCTTTTGACTTTGAGAAAAAAAATATTGAAATTTTCTCCTGTGATTAGGTCATAATTTCATTATTCTTTTGACTTTGAGAAAAAAAATATTGAAATTTCTCCTGTGATTAGGTCATAATTTCATTATTCTTTTGACTTTGAGAAAAAAAATATTGAAATTTCTCCTGTGATTAAGTCATAATTTCATTATTCTTTTGACTTTGAGAAAAAAAATATTGAAATTTCTCCTGTGATTAGGTCATAATTTCATTATTCTTTTGACTTTGAGAAAAAAAATATTGAAATTTCTCCTGTGATTAGGTCATAATTTCATTATTCTTTTGACTTTGAGAAAAAAAATATTGAAATTTCTCCTGTGATTAGGTCATAATTTCATTATTCTTTTGACTTTGAGAAAAAAAATATTGAAATTTCTCCTGTGATTAGGTCATAATTTCATTATTCTTTTGACTTTGAGAAAAAAAATATTGAAATTTCTCCTGTGATTAGGTCATAATTTTATTATTCTTTTGACTTTAAAAAAAAATATTGAAATTTCTTCTCTGATTAGGTCATAATTTCATTATTCTTTTGACTTTAAAAAAAAAATATTGAAATTTCTCCTGTGATTAGGTCATAATTTCATTATTCTTTTGACTTAAAAAAAAAAAATACTGAAATTTCTCCTCTGATTAGGTCATAATTTGAAGAAAATAAATCAGCTCAATGAAAGTCTTGATGCTTCATTGTGGATTGCATTATGTAGAAACCTAATAAAGACTTGCTTTATTATCAGCTTCATATGTTCCTCTTGGAATGATCTCGATAAGACGTGGGTAAAATATTGAATTGCAATTTTGAGTTATCTTCCCCAGCATTTCAAGATGTCTCCGTAATTATCACTGTATTGTATATTGCATATTGCAAAATATGGCAATTTTGTTATGTCGTCTGGTCCTTAGAAATGCATTAGTCACCATTTTCGGATGAGTTTATTTTAATGTTATTATTGTTCTTAAAATTCGCTTGTAGTTTTTCCTTATTTTCTTTCCTCGCTGGGTTATTATCCCTATTAGAGCTCTTGGGCTTACATCGTCCCACTTTTCCAACTTGGGTTGTAGCTTAGCAAATAATAATAATAATAATAATAATAATAATAGTAATAATAATAATAATAATAATAATAATAATAATAATAATAATAATAATAATAATAATAATAATAATAATAATAATAATTCATATATAAAACCTAATTTAAGAAGTTGGTAAAATATTTCAGTGATTTTGAAATCACTTTCCAGCATTTCAAGATGTCTCCGTAATTATGACATTATTCCAAATTGCAATATATGAAGATGAGGTTATTTTATCTTAATGATCTATAAAATTGAGTTTAACAGACGTAAGTTTTGTTGATAACCTTCCAGGAGCATTCTCAAGTAATCACCAATCCCTTGCGACGACTGTTTGGTACCCGAGTGATGCATTTGTTGACCGAATGTCCCACTTTTAGAACTTTGAGAATGGATGTCTGTTTTAGGCTCAAGTGAGGATGGCAGGTTCATCCTTGCCAAGATTCTTGGGCAGGATGTATTGTACTATGATAGCTGAATTTCAAGATTTATTTCAGAAGCAGGTCTTGTGAAAGTTATTTAACTTTAATAAGGACATCTTCGCTTTTATGGTTAGAAATTGAATATCTTTTACTCTTTATTGATAAAAAAAAAAAAAAAAACGATAACGGTGTCAATGACCTTCGATGTCAGGATGCCAGACAACTTCAAATCAATCAATCAATCTCAAGTCTACACCAACCCTTTCTGTTCATACGTCACTAAGCTCTAACTATATTCCATCTTTAATCATTCTGATGGTACTCAATGCAGCGATTAAGAGATTATCTCTCTACGAGTGTCATCTCTCCTATTGTATCTTACCTTCTGTCCATTTAATCACCAACTTTATCGACTTTACACTGTACAGTTAGAATCAAAAGAACGCAGACACTCCAGAGAAATCTTTCGTCAGATGTCTCTAGCGTTCCCATGATAAAACAGACAAGGTGTTGCCCTTCTTACTGGTACTATGAATCAGATGTTGCATTCTCCATGCTTCGGGAATGAAAGACAGTAGAAGGCTATCCTAATTAGCATAAGCATACAAAAGTTACAAATCGAGTTGCCATATTTCAATTTTTATTATCATTTAACGTCTTA
>NC_090757.1:17102931-17110431 GCF_036898095.1 Palaemon carinicauda
GAATGAGGAAGATCAAGTTTCTCAATACTCTACTTACTGTCTTTTAAGGTCAGCTATATCAAAACGTAATTATTTAAAATCCACTTTAATATTTTATCCCCTCATTAATTGAATTAGCATAGAACGTAGCAAAACAGTAACAGCCAAGAGAATAATAGCCAGCATATATGTATGTGCATATATATATATATATATATATATATATATATATATATATATATATATATATATATATATACATATATATATATATATATATATATATATATATATATATATATATATATATGCACATATATATATAATTTATATAAATATATACACATATAATATACATATATACATATATTATATATATTATGTATATATATAGCAAAACCGTAATATCTAGTAATATAGTAGCAGGCACAAACACACACATATATATATGCATATATATAGATATATTTTATATATATACATATTTAAATATATGTATATATACATAAATAAATATACATATATATAAGAATATTTTTGTATAAGCATATATATATATATATATATATATATATATATATATATATATATATATAAATATATATATATAAATATATATATATATATATATATATATATATATATATATTATATATACATATTTAGATATATGTATATATACATAAATAAATATGCATATATATAAGAATATTTTTGTATAAGCATATATATATATATATATATATATATATATATATATATATATATATATATATATATATATATATATATATATATATATATGTGTGTGTGTGTGTATATATATATATAAATTTGTATGTTTGTATGTATGCATGTGTGTATGTATGCATTCATGTATGTATGTATGTGTGTATATATGTATATATATGTATATATACGTATATATAAATAGAAGTGCTTAAAATAACTTCCTTGGAAATAATAGGTTCCCCAAAATTTGGAAAAACTTTCTCAAAATTTAATTCATTTAGCTATATTAGATGGGGACTGACTGTTCCTCACTTTTTTAATATTGGTTTCATCCTACAGCCAACGTGAAATAACTTCACGTTGCTTCTGGTCTCCCCCTGCACATATACTGTTTATCAGAGAAATCAGTAGGCTAATATCACCCATTATCAAACCAAAGCAAGGTAAAATCCAAAGAAATCAAAACTGATACATGGGCGATCAGAAATGACCCAGGTCAATTGCCTCGACCTGGTCTGTCTCCAGCGCTCTGTATAAATGGTTCAGCTACTACATTTCCATTTACATCTTCCAGTAAGCTGTCCAAAAACAGGGTAACAAGAATAGAAAAATAAACAATGTAACTTAAAAAAGAAACGACACAATAAAAACTGAAAATGCATAGCTAAAAGGAAGAAAAATTGGCTTACAACCTTGAAATTAAGTCCTTTGAAGCGAATCCACCCCTTGCCCCATTGGTACCATATTCTAGCTAATTCTGTGCATTTGTTTACGAAATCTGGCCTAAAATTATACTTATTTAAAAATAATGCTGTTGTATCTATTGAAATCCTTAGTGACTTGTTCCTTAAATATAGCGTGACTTTATTCTTATTTTTCCTGTCGTTTCACAAATCATACTATAAAGACGCAACCGTTTCTCGTAACTAGATATCAGCTTAGAAATAAATTTTGTAATTTTAACACTGAAATGGATAAAGCGAGGTCAAGCTGCCAATTACCCATAAATAGTACATCTGTACCATAACTGGTATGGAATGAACATCTTGGTCCTCCTCTCTTCTTTGACTCTCACTACTCCCTCCCCCTCTCACTATCAGCACCATCAGACTCTTTCACCCCTTCTCACTTCGTCACCAATCTCTCTCTCTCTCTCTCTCTCTCTCTCTCTCTCTCTCTCTCTCTCTCTCTCTCTCTCTCTCTCTCCCACACACACTATAATAATTGAGTTTATATCTTTCAGTTACATAAAACTTAATTCCAAACTAAATATCATCTAGAGAAACATTACAAGTTCTATTCTTTAGTGACATGATGTTCGTGAAGAGAGTCTTTTTATCTCATTAAGAGTTGGAATTGTTGAAAGACAAACAGGCAAAGAAGGAATAATAATGTGGTTTCGGGAATAGTTACAAGATTTATGGAGGTTTGGGTAAATGGATAAATTCCTGGAATTTAGAAAGTAAGAAGAACTAATTACGTGGGATACGTTCCGTCTGTTGAATAAATCCACTGAAATATCTTGCAATTCCAAATTATAAAAGGGCTCAGTTCGCGGGCCAATTTTCACCTCGCCCAAACTCTCAAAATCTATGTTTTGGTCCAATTATTATTATTATTATTATTATTATTATTATTATTATTATTATTATTATTATTATTATTATTATTATTATTATTATTACCTCCGCCAAGGAGGTCATGTTTTCACCTGTCTATTTGTTTGTCACCAATCTAACTCAAAAGGTCATGAGTGAATTTTGACCAACGAGCTACAATATATATTAAAAACAACGTATTAAGGCCGAATCTCTCTCTCTCTCTCTCTCTCTCTCTCTCTCTCTCTCTCTCTCTCTCTCTCTCTCTCTCAGAATGTCCTTTAGGTGTTGCTCTTCCTACTGCTTCTACGAAATGGGCAGAGCCTTCTCCAACCTTAGCTATTCAGAGACAGCAAAGCGATGTTTTTGCTAATGAAAGCATTGAAATTTTACAAATCGAGTTGCCATATTTCATTCTGTGTAATCATTTGACACTTCGAATATCTACTGTGAATACTGAATACACACATACACATTATGTATGTATGTATGTATATATATATATATATATATATATATATATATATATATATATATATATATATATATATATATATATATATATATATATATATATACTGTGTATGTGTGAATGTGTGTATTCAGTATTTGCAGAGGATATTCGAAATGTCAAAAGACAACAGTGAATGAAATATGGCAACTCGATTTGTAACTTTTTGATGCTTTCACTAATAAAAAACACCCCTTTGCTGTCTTTGAATAGCTAAGGGTGGAGAAGGCTCCGCCTATTTCGTAGTAGTAAGAAGAGCAACACCTTGTCTGTTTTGTCATGGGAACACTAGAGACATCTGACGAAAGATTTCCCCTAAGTGGCTGCACTCTTTTGATTCTAACTGTACATTTGCTTTCCTGTTGAACAGCCTCTTCTCCTGCAAGCACTTTTATCAGATTCTGACTCGACACTCATTAATTGTCCTCCTTCACCATCTCTCATCTTTTTCACTTTCATGTTTAGCCATCTGCAAGCCTGTTACCATCTTCTCTTTTATAATGTTACTTCCTTCACAAGACATCTTATATACACCTTTTTATTTTTTATTCCGTCATATCTTCTGATACGAGCAGATAGACCTTGTGTCTTCATAACTCCATTCACGAAAAATACACATTCATACACATGTGTATATATATATATATATATATATATGTATATATATATATATATATATATATATATATATATATATATATATATTTATTTATATGTATATATGTGTATGTATGTGTGTGTGTAAATATTAATCATGATGCCATTTAATACCGAATTCTATCTTGGGAATATATATCCACTGGAATTCGACAGGAATATGTACGGGGACTTGTATCTCTCCTGATGGCTTAGTTGGTAGAGTTCTCTCAGGCATGGTTTTCGGCTGAATATGCAGGGGTTCGAATATCTGCCCGGCCAGAAACTATAACCATAAATGAATTCCAGTGAATGTATATTCCCAAGATAGAATTCGGTATTAAATCAAGAATGTTAGTGATATATATATATATATATATATATATATATATATATATATATATATATATATATATAGATATATATATATATATATATATATACATATATAGATATATGTATATATACATTATATAATATATATATATATATATATATAGATATATGTATATATACATTATATAAAATATATGTGTGTATATATAAGTGTGTGTATATATATATATATATATATATATATATATATATATATATATATATATATATATATATATATATATATATATATATATATATATATACTCCCCTAAAAAGTATAAAATGAAATGTTGAAAATTATAGTCACCAATAAGCTGAACCTCATAACAAGAATGGTCCAGAAGATATCTCCTTATAAGCGCACCCTATCATTTCACAAAGTTTGGAAATGGACTGAATTGAATCTGTAGAAAAGGAAATGACTCTGTCATTGATCAAACGTATTGCCAATGATTCATTTCTACCGAACGGGGAAAGAAAAGGTTAAGCTCATCAATCTCTTGATTAGTCTTTGTCTTATGGTTTAGGAATTGGGGTCTGAAGTAATTCTAAGATTGAGAGCATATTATTATTATTATTATTATTATTATTATTATTATTATTATTATTATTATTATTATTATTATTATTATTATTATTATTATTATTATTATGTTATTATTATTGTTGTTGTTATTATTATTATTATTATTATTAATATTGTTATTATTATAATTGCTATATTATTATTATTATTATTATTATTATTATTATCATTATTATTATTACTTGCTAATCTACAACCCTAATTGGTACAGCAGGATGCTATAAGCCCAAGGGCTCTAACAGGGAAAAATAGCCCAGTGAGGAAAGGAAATAAGGAGATAAATAAACTATGTGAGATGTTATGAATAATTAGAATAAAATATTTTAAGAGCAGTAACAGCATTAAAACTGATCTTTTATATATAAACATTAAAAGAGATTTATGTCATCCTGTTCAACATAAAATCATTTGCTACTGATTCAACTACCCGATTACGAAGATCATTCCACAGCTTAGTCAAAGCAGGAATAAAACTTCGTGAATACTGTGGAGTATTGAACCTCATGATGGAGAAAGCCTGACTATTAGAATTAACTGCATATCTAGTATTAGGAACAGGGTAATACTGTTCAGGAAGATCTGAATGTAAAGGATGGTCAGTGTTATGAAAAATCTTAATAATAATAATAATAATAATATTAATACAAATAATGATAATAATATTAATAATAATAATAATAATAATAATAATAATAATAATAATATTAATAATAATAATAATAATAATAATAATAATAATAATAATAATAATAATGTGCAACATGCATAACGAGCCAATTGAACGTGGGTGAATATAATGACTATAGTCTATTGTTAAGATCCTTATTTTTATCTACAAAAAGGAGCTTTCGTCAAACATTTTAGCAACCTAATCTCATCCTATCTAATGAATCTATAGAGTTTCTAAAAGAATTTAATTTCCTAACATCTAATAGCGTTGCTGAAAATAGATTGTTGTTGTTCACCCTTATTTTCCTATTTACCACCAAGTTTCCATAATAAGTTTTTTGAACGTCTTTTGATAGAACCCCTAAATAGGTATGTTGAAGATAATAATTATTTTCCCTTGTTAGCAGTTTTTCTCTTTCAAAGGCCTTGGAGCATGTGATGCTCTTTGTACAATCTCCAATACTGTACAAAAGTCCCCTGATTGTTGTCAGGAAATTGGTATAATTGGCTTTGGTATTAGTGCTGCCTTTGACCATGTTAGTCACGAGGCTCTTATTTTCAAATTTAAACAAAGGTGTGAGTAGTGGATTATTTTTGGGCATCATTATTGAATATTAAAATAATACGTTGTAAAGAATAGTTGCTGATGGGCACCATAGTGCATATATGAATGTAATATATGGTGTTGGTCGGGATAGTACTCCCATCCATTATTTTTCATGATATATACACAGGACATGTGGATTGGCCATGAAAACAAGCTTGTTGTATATGCAGAGGATGCTACTCTCTTTGAATCAATTCTATCTCCTGAATGTCGACATGGACAAAGAAATGGCTTAATGAGAATTTAGATGATCAATCTATCTTTAGGGAATGTTTTTATTCCTTCATTTTACCTTGTTTCAAGTATTGATCGCCTGTTAGATCTGGATAATCTCGGAACCATCGTTCAATAAGTTGTATTTGCTTGTTTTATAAGATTTCAGATAATTCTGACCATCCCTTGCGTTCAGATCTTCCCACACTGTGCCATCCTGTATGTAATACTAGGTATGCAGTTAATTTTAAGCCTCGTCTTCTCCATCATAAGGTTCAGTTCTACACCATATTCAACACATTCTATTCCAGCCGTGACCAGATTGTGGAATGATCTTCCTAATCTATCGATTGAATCGATGGAACTTCAGGAGTTCAAACTTGCTGTAAATGCTTTAATGTTGAACAGGTTGACATAAGTCCCCATTCATAGTTTTATTTATGAAAGATCTATTTTAACGTTGTTATAAGTCTTCGATTATTTATATTCTTTATTAATTTCTTCTCATTTATAGTTAGTTTATTTCCATATTTCGCTTCCTCACTGGGCTATTTTTCCATGTTGGAACCCTATAGCTTTTAGGGTCCAGCTTTCTCAACTAAGGTTATGATTTAGCTAATAATAATAATAATAATAATTATTATTATTATTATTATTATTATTATTATTATTATTATTATTATTATTATTATAACAATAATAAATATAATAATAATAATAATAATAATAATTTTTGTTTTTGCCATTTTCTTAAATGGTTTGCGCCACATACTGCCACCAATGGTACTTTCTGAGTTTCTAATGCTTGCATTGTTCTTTTCATTAATTTTATTTTTAATGTATCTTACAAGATATATGAGAATATCTTCCATTACTCGATTTGTACAATTACTTTTAATGTAGTCGTAATATAAATTATTATACTTCAGCAATCATCATCATCATCATCATCATCATCTCCTACAGTTATTGAGATAAATGGCCTCGGTTAGATTTCGCCACTCGTCTCTGTCATGGGCTTTTAAAACAATACTTCTCCATTCATCATTTCCTACTTCACGCTTCATAGTCCTCAACCATGTAGGCCTGGGACTTCCAATTCATCTTGTGCCTTGTGAAGCCCAGTTGAAAGTTTGGTGAACTAATATGTCTTGGGGATTGCGAAGAGCATGCCCAAACCATCTCCATCTACCCCTCATCATGATCTCGTCCACATGTGGCGCTCGAGTAATCTCTCTTGTAGCTTCATTTCTGATTTTGTCTTACCATTCAACTCTTTATTTTAAGGCTCACTGTTTCATTGAAATTGTTCTTAACCGTTATTGATAAATTCTTGAAGTATATTAGTGTTCATTATGTCAAATAAACGAATGTTAATAATATTTCTTTGTGTACCTAGAAAAAGAATATTTATTTATATTCGGCTGTGAAAAACTTTTCTTTCTCACGTAAAGAGGTATTGCTTGCTCTTTTTATACCTTTCAGTTTAAATATACGCGTTTGGAATATACGGTACATACGAAATATACGAGGGGGAAATTAAATATACACTGATAGACTAATACCACTCATTTCCCTGTATACATACATA
>NC_090757.1:17115431-17117931 GCF_036898095.1 Palaemon carinicauda
TTCTCACTGATTCACATATGCCTAATATTCGAACGTTATTACGTGATATCTCCACCTGCTTTTTGCTCGATAAGAGATTTAGTACCTACTGAAATGTTGAGCACACCGTGTGTTCCTAATTAAAACGTACCATAACGCAAGGCCTTGTGGCATAATTCATGGCAAGTAAGGTATCGCTTGAAATATTCAAGTAAACATTAAAGAGCTTTTAAGAGTATGTTGAACGTTAAGTCTTCATAACACGGTAACTATGATGCCGAATCTGCCATCCCTATTTGGCGCAATGCAGATAGTGGTTACTGTGTGTGCGGTTAATATATTTTTTTTTTTCAGACCATTTTTATTTTAATCTAAATGAAAAGTTGGAATTCATCTTAGAATTGTTTGTTTCATTTGGTGGTGTTTGATGTTCTAAATTAGAAAAAAAAAACTAGAACTGAAAAATTATACTTAGCTTGAAGTCTTTTAATCGATTCAATTAAAAATACAAAAATTGGGTTGTAAATCTAATATTGTTTTTGATTTCAATAGTAATGTGGCCAGCTCACCTTTAAAAGTTGAACGAACAGGAATAAATCCTTTTCCCTTTCATAAACTTGATTTTATTTCAAGAAAATAGTAATGACATCATTATGTTAAAAAAAAAAAGAACAAAAAATAATCTTTTCACAATTACACATAAATTGAAATATTTCTAAATCGGGAATGTACTTGGTCATGAAACTCATTTGCTTAAGTTTCGGTATAGTGCCTAATTAGTAATGCTTTTTATTTCTCATTCTTAGACGGTTCATATCTTTTATATATTCAACAATAAAACTCTGGGAGTATTATATTCTCTTTTATGTACTCAGAATCCACACGAATTAGCATGGCAGTTGGGTAAAGAATTTTTTTTTATAGTTTTTTGCTTTTATGAACGGAAGCAAGACTTATTCACTGCCATGGTTCATTTTATAAATTGGCAAGGGAGAGCAAGAAAAGATGGATGCATACATAAATTCATTCATAAATCATGTAGATGGAATACCACAAAGAATTCTTAGGTTTTATAAAATCAAAACTTGACAGAATACCACAAAGAATTCCTAGGTTTTTTAAAGCTAAAACCTGACGGAATACCACAGAATTCATAGGTTTAATAAAACCAAAAGTTTACGGAATACCGCAAAGAATTCATACATATTACAAAGAATCCATAGATTTTATAAAAGAAAACTTGACGTAATACCACAAAAATCCATAGAATTTATAAAACCAAAACTTGACGGAATACCACAAAGAATTCATTGGGTTTATAAAACTAAAACGACGTAATATCACAGAGAATTCATAGGTTTAATAAAGCCAAAACTTGGCGGATTACCCAAAGAATTCGCAAGTTTTGTAAAACCTAAACTTGACATAATACATCAAAGAATTCATAGGATTTATAAAACAAAAAATTTGTTGGAATACTACAAAGAATTCATAAGTTTTATAGAACCAGAACTCGACGGAATACCACAAAAAATTAATAAGTTTTATAAAACCAGAACTTGACGCAAGACCACAAAGAGTTCATAAGTTTTACAAAACCAAAATTTGGCGGAATACCTCAAAGATTGATTAAGGTTTATAAAACCAAAACTTGACAGAATACCACAAAGAATTCATAAGTTTTATACAACCAAAACTTGACAGAATACCCCAAAGCTTTATCAAGGCTTATAAAACCAAAACTTGACGGAATGCTACAAAGAATTCATAAGTTTCATAAAACCAGAACTGTACATAATACCACAAAGAATTCATAGGTTAAATAATACCAAAACTTGACGGAATACCACTAAGTATTTATAGGTTTTATCAAACCAAAACTTGACGTAATACCACAAAGAATTCATAGGTTTAATAATACCAAAACTTGACGGAATACCACTAAGTATTTATAGGTTTTATCAAACCAAAACTTGACGTAATACCCCAAAGAATTCATAGGTTTAATATTACCAAACTTTGACGTAATACCATAAAGAATTCAAGAGTTTTATAAAAACCAAAACTTAGACGTAAAATCACAAAGAATTCATAGGTTTAATAATACCAAACTTTGACGTAATACCATAAAGAATTCAAGAGTTTTATGAAACACAAACTTGCGTATTACACGACAAGATTTCCTTCAAAAGAATTCTTGGATTTTCCTCATTGTCTCGTTTCTTGAAAACGCCTCGGCTTTGGAGAGCTCATGTAATTAGCTGTCGGATATTCGAAGACAAGTCACAAAAAAGAAAAAGAAAAATCTTTGATGTCTTTGGAAATGTTTAATAGGAATATAATGGAAATGTAGTCGAAAATAAAAACAGACAGACTTTTTTTTTTCTTTTTTGGGAAAGATTTTTAATGAGGATTAGATTTTCCTATGCGTTGTCAATAAGCTTTCACCATTACTACCTAAGGAGAAAATGGGGCAGTTACTATGAGATTCAGAGCCTCTGTAACACGGTTTTTTTTACTT
>NC_090757.1:17145431-17147931 GCF_036898095.1 Palaemon carinicauda
GTTCATTTGGTCACGTCACTTAAGGTTTAGATTTTTTATTTATTTGAGTATTGTAGGATAATTAAAGGCGTCCATGTAAATAATAAATATATGTGTTGCGTGTACTTGTCACGTGATGTGATTTCTTTATAAGTATTTATATGTATATCAGTATATATATATATATATATATATATATATATATATATATATATATATATATATATATATATATATATATATATATATATCTTTATTCACTCACACACATATATATGTATATATGTATGTGTATATATATATATATATATATATATATATATATATATATATATATATATATATATATATATATATATATATATATATATATATATATATCGTTATCATCATCCCCTCCTACGCCTATTGACGCAAAGGGCTCGGGTTAGATTTCGCCAGTCGTCTCTATCTTGAGCTTTTAATTCTATACTTCTCCATTCATCATCTCCTACTTCACGCTTCATAGTCCTCAGCCATGTAGGTCTGGGTTTTCTAACTCTTCTAGTGCCATAGGTAGCCCAGCTGAACGTTTGGTGAATTAATCTCTATATATATATATATATATATATATATTATATATACATATATATATGTATATATATATATATATATATATATATATATATATATATATATATATATATATGTGTATATGTGTGTGTGTATACTGTACTGTATATATATCACGTGAATCGTGTACATAGAGGAAAAGGATCTAATGAAATTTTTAAATGAGAAATTCTATAGATTAGACCTTGTCTTTTCCCATTAGGTAAAAAAATAAGTTCTCTCCTGCATTTTAAATGATTAAAACTTACTTACTTAGTTATTTGCTTACTTACTTACTTATTTACTTATCCTCTAGCACCTACGGGATACAAAGGGCCTAAATGAATTCACGCCATATGCCTCTTTCCTTTGCCACTTCTCTTCGCATTGTCATCAGCCACAATTGGTAGACCAAGAAATGCGTGGTTGATGAAATGAATGAATGATGAAAATAATATCAAAATTTGTTCATGCAGCCCGAAATAGATTTCAGCTCTAAATAGATTTGGGACAATAGAGTCGTCTTCATCGATCCCTTTTATAATTCACATCTATAAGCATCGGTAGTTCGTATTTGGAAAGGATAAATCCTTCAGTTGATGCTATGTTTAGCTGGGTTAAATGCTGTTATTCAGAGATGAATAACAGCTGTAATCTTGTAAGTTAAGGTTTCGCTGGATCTAGCAACGGGTATAATGGAAGCCATGTCGAGAAGGAGAGAGAGAGAGAGAGAGAGAGAGAGAGAGAGAGAGAGAGAGAGAGAGAGAGAGAGAGAGAGAGAGAGAGATGAATTCAATAGGAGGATGTCTGTACCTGCATTGATAAACATGTATTTCAAATTTTGACAAATTTATTTATTCTTTTTAAGTGGATTGAATCTGGAACTAGGTGCCTTTTATGTGATATGATATATATTGAATCCTTATCCTTATCATCAGAAATAAGTTGCGAGTTGTGTTGCTCAAATGCGTTTTTTATTCCTGCCAATACAGAAAAAAAATACAAGCTGATTTTAGTTTTTGATAATCTTACTTTACACACACACGCACGCGCGCAAAAGTAGGAACGTCCCCCTTAAGTGAGATTGAAACCAGATATTCACAAAATATATCAAAGCCCCTTTACAGCACATTAATTAATTCCCTGAGTCTATTTTTCTATTCTTCGTGTAATTCTTTTAATTTCGGTTTCGTGTCCTGGGGAAACGCTTACTGTCTGTACTAAGTACGTACATTCATTAACAATCTCCAGAGGTTCGTCCATAATTCTTATTTGTCGTCACTGTCTTTTCCTAGAACACTATAGTAGTTTTACTCATATTCATTTTCAGGCGATTGTTACGTAGTTGGAAATGCCACCACTCGCATTACTAACTGATATTCATGGTAGCTTTGTATTATTGTATTATACTCGATGGATTCCTTGCTCTGTATTTGGAGAGAAATTGGATTTTGAATTGGAAAAGGTGAAAAGGTTACATTTGCGATTTTGCATTTCTGCATTGTACGATGACCTCTGTCCTTGATGCATAATTTAATCAGTATGCTTCAAGTCTCTAAATCGGACGAATTAAACCGGGTGTTCACTACCTCGATTCTGGTCTTACTTATGATGTCATTTATAATTAGTATGACTATTCGTTCTTCTGAACAAAATAGTTACCTTAGTGGTTCTTGACCAAATTTTCTGTATACTTCCCCATCAGAGAAGCTTGTTAATTCTATATTTTAATGATATTTTGGATATTCCGTTGTTTGAATTTAATTTGCGATTTTAGATATGATAAACACATTAATTGATAATTATATATATGTATATATATATATATATATATATATATATATATATATATATATATATATATATATATATATATATATATATATACATACGTTGTCGAGTTTGATAATATCCTGAGTGGATTAAAGTA
>NC_090757.1:17157931-17160431 GCF_036898095.1 Palaemon carinicauda
CCCTGAAACTTAGAAATTGAATGCTCGCTAAAACTTATTTTCATTTGATAAGAAATCAAAATAACATTATTTTAATCTAACATTCAAAAGTAGAACATTGTCCTGTTGGATTTATATTTAATATTAGAACCTATTCTATTCTTATGTCAAAGTTTTACTGCAAAGCGTGTGCCTTGATTGAGAAATTATTATCACTAAGTACAAAGACCGAAAGTCGGAGATTTTATTATTTTTATCCAATTAGATTAATTGATTTAATTCTAAATAAATTAATTAATTCATACCTGAGATATTTGAACTCCTTCAGAAATATATATATATATATATATATATATATATATATATATATATATATATATATATATATATATATACGTAGATATATATATTATATATACAGTGTATATATATGTATATATATTTATATTAATATGTATGTATGCTATATGTGTGTATATATACATATATATATATATATATATATATATATATATATATATATATATATATACACACATATATATATATATATATATATATATATATATATATATATATATATATATATATATATATGCACGTATATGTAAATATACATACATATATATATATATATATATATATATATATATATATATATATATATATATATATACATATATATTTATATACACCCATGTATATATATACTGTATATATACACGTATATATTTATATATATAAATATATACACATACATACATATAGTACACATATATAGGTATACAGCACATATATCAAATATATATGTAGGCCTCTGTATATATTAATATACATTTAAATATATACTTAAATTCAAAACTATGCTAAATCGGATAGCCCTATTCCTGAACTCTCCAGAAAGAAAGGGAAATTTATGGAAAGCTTCGTCATATTACATAAGTTTAGTATTCTATGTTTGATATTCTGCCAAATTACATGAATTTTGTATTCTGCTGAATACAAAATCAGTTATGGAGATGAAGACTGAAATTTTGGGTAGAAAAATACTGACAAATAATATATCACTGTTTTTAGGATTCGAAACTTACTATATCAGATTTTAATGCTGCATAAATCTGAAGGGTTTGCTAATAAAACACTGTTAAAAAATACAATAACAACAACACCAAAAAAAATGCAATCGTTTCTAGTTCACTTCAGGACAAATGTCTCAGACATGTCAATTCATGTCTGAGGTTTGTCCACTTTTCACCACCATTGGCCACTGCGGACTGGTGATGGTGGGAGATTTTCGTCTGGTCGCTTACACCAAACCAACTTAGTATGTGTGACCCTGACAAGTACAACTTTGCTGATCATGGCGATACGCAAACTCATTTAGCCGTTAAGGTATCCTCATGTGTCAAATTTGGTAACGAAAATATAACTGCAATGAAAGAATGACCCTCACGACACTAAAAATTCAAATGAATATAATTCCATTTTCAAATAAAATCTTATTTTAAGATTTAATTTAGTTTGTTTAACTTGGCATTAAAATTACGCGCTTTGTAAAGGTATCCATGTATCGCATTAATACGTCTTTAAACAAGACTTTTCACGCTGGTTTCATATAATTATGAAAGACAATAACGAAAAGAAACTATAATGAAAACGGAAGGAAAACAAGTCTCTGACGTCATAAAAGGAGAAATATCATCAGTGATGTTGAAAGAATTTAATTAGCGCATACATTCGCTTTCTTAAGCCAGTCGTGAATATGCGACATTAAAAAGGAGTATCTCTTCAAAAGGTGGGAGTATTGCTCCAATATTTGAACAATGAATAAGATATGAGGTCTTTCATAAAGATGTCATTCACTGTACTTGAATAATGAATAGGTCGGAGTAGTCGGCTTTAATTGAATTCGGGTTTATTCAGTCGCGAAATTGCTCGGCTCTGTCGACGCCTCAGGTTGAAAAATTATCTTTTTATTCAGCAGAGTTTTAACTGATCTTCTAACTTGATATTTTTTACCCCCTCTGCGGTACACTGTTAAAAAAACCCCGTAATTTTAATCGAAAATTCTCCGTAAAAATATACTGTTCTCAGCTGTATTTTAATAAAATACAGGCAGCCGTAATTTTACCCTACTTTGTTATTATCTTTAACGGGTTGGTGTCCGTAATATCACTCCTTTACGTCAATATATGTTTTTAAATTGAAAAAAAAAAAAAACCGGATTAAATGTTGTCAGACTTTTACCGTTTTTCTAATGCACATTTTTAACAGTATACGTACGGTCGCGAGAACGTAGTTATGTACTTCGATGTATTTAAAAAAAAACCGAAACTTGACCGGAAATTCTCCGTAAAAATATACTGCTCTCAGCCGTAGATTGTTAAAGTTTTGCCGTCTAAAAACGATAAAAATACTGGAATAAATGTTGTTAGCCATTTACCGTTTTAAAAACAAATATATTGACGTAAAGGAATGATATTACGGTTACCAACCCGTAAAAGATAATAACAAAGCAGGT
>NC_090757.1:17162931-17165431 GCF_036898095.1 Palaemon carinicauda
AGGTAGGAGATCCTCTTGAATGCATGTTTTATTGAAAACTATGGCTACCTCGGTGGCGTTAATTTTATGAAACCTTTTTTTATTCTAATTTTCTTGTTTTCCTCTCTGATTATTGGAGAGGACCTGCGTCTTTTACTTTACGAACACACACACACACACACACACACACACACATATATATATATATATATATATATATATATATAGAGAGAGAGAGAGAGAGAGAGAGAGAGAGAGAGAGAGAGAGAGAGAGAGAGAGAGAGAGAGAGAGAGAGAGAGAGAGAGAATTTTAAGCATAAGTCCAGGGACGTTCGTTTCCATGTCGTATTCCGGTAGTGAGGTCAAGTTGGAATGCGTTTCAAGTAGCAAGGTACTTCTGCCATCAACAGGCTTGAAGAGTAATTGATAGATGAAGGCGTTATTTTACAAGAGGGTGATGAAATATTCAACAAAAGTATTGCTGATATTTTAATATATCATGAAATCTGCCCTTCACCCACTTTCGGGGCATCCCGTTATACCTCCAAGAAGATATAACATTATTTATTTCTCTCATCTTATTTTCAACTAAACTATCCCAATACTGTCACCAATTATTATAAATATAATTCTTAATTGAATCTTCATAGCCATATTTATACGAATTTGGGTTGGTCTCGTTCTGGGCGTGGTATAAATAGTCTTTTTAAAGTAAAACTCGTAGTTTAATTTATCATGAATGAGTCTGTCCTCTGTGGAAATGAGAATAGCACAATTACTGGCAGATTGCAGTGCTGTTGATAACAAGAAAATTTGAACAAGAGTAAAGGCGTCTAATGAAATTAACGCCACTGAGGCTAGCCATAGTTTTCCATTCATGTTCATCATATTCATCATCATCATCATCATCATCTACGACTATTAACAGAAATGGCTTCCGTTAGATTTCGCCAGATGTCTCTATCATGAGCTTTTAAATCCATACCTCTCCATTCATCATTTACTATTCCATGGTTCATAGTCCTCAGCCATGTAGGCTTGGGTCTTCCAACTCTTGTAGTGCCTTGTGGAGCACAGTTAAACGATTGGTGAACTAATCTATCTCGGGGAGTACGAAGAGCATGCCCAAACCATCTCCATCTACCCCTCACCATGATCTCATCCACATATGGCACTCGAGTAATCTCTCTCATAGTTTCATTTCTAATTCTGCCCTGCTACTTGATTCCTAATATTCTCTGACGGTTTTGATCTCAAATCTACAAATTCTGTTGGATGTTGTTTCATTGTCATACCACGATTCATGCCCATGCTATCCATTAAGTAATAATAGTAATGACATGGGATACTTGATGCCCCTGGTAATGAAAATGGCATGTAGGTATGGTGAACACCAATCTCATGAAGACAAAAAGAGCATATAAATTCCAAACACTGTAACAGGATTTTGAATGGCAAAATTTCACCCTGTTCCCATTTCAAATGGCATGTACATTTTCATTTCCCCTTATCACTGGAAGCGTGACCTTCATCAAAAAACCTATTTTTCCATCAACAACTTTCATACAATTCTCTGAAAAAACCTATTCCGACCATAATGGCCCATCGCGGATATTCAAATAAAATAAAAATAGAACATTTCACTTCTTTCAAAAGGAAAAAATAACTTCCCACTCTACTCTTATGTTATTCATTTTCATGTAAATTTTTTTTTTAAACTAAGTCTTGTTCGTATGTATAACTGTAAATCATGAATAGAATAATAAGGTGAATTAATACAATGTAATTTTAAGTGCATTTTGCTTCGTAAATAAGTTATAACACATTAATCTTGAGTCTGTTTATTTTTAATCTTATGGAGAGAGTTCATCATTTAAAATGTAATCATCATTTCAAATCCATTTTTTTTTAGATTAGCAAACAACACGACAGATTTCTCAGAATTGAAGCTGTACTCTTCTCACATCAAATGAAATATTATTCATGGAATATTATTATTAATTCGTATGTCCCATAAGAATGTGTAATCAGATGCTGTGATGTAGAACACTCAGGATTATAACTATGCTGAATGGTATGTTTCAGGAAAGTTTTTTTTTTTTTCTGGATTAGTGAGATGAAAAACCATTATTATTATTATTATTATTATTATTATTAGCTAAGCTACAATCCGAGTTGGAAAATCAGAATGCTATAAGCCCAAATGTTCCAACTGGGAAAAATAGCCCAGTGAGGAAAGGAAACAAATAACCCACAAGAGAAACAGTGAACAGTTAAGATGAAGTATTTTGAGAACAGTAACAACATTAAAATAAACCTTTCATACATAAACTGAAAAAAGAAACAAGAAAACAAGAGGAAATAGATAAGATAGAATAGTATGCCCGAGTGAACCCTCAAGCAAGAGAACTCTACACCAAGAGAGTGGAAGATCATGGTACAGAGGCTATGGCAAAACCGAAGATTAGAGAACGATGGTTTGATTTTGGAGTGTCCTTTTCCTAGAAGAGTACTTACAATA
>NC_090757.1:17187931-17200431 GCF_036898095.1 Palaemon carinicauda
ACGATCGTGTGACACACGGTTGGTACAAATGGCACAGCCACCCACGTACACGCACTTGTGCATGTATATGGAGAGTTGTTTCATTCTGTGCTTCTGATCGCCATGGCTTTTGACTTTGATTTGAATCAGGCTGTGAGAAAATCATGAGTGACGCTACTCCTAAGGCTGGTAGTTGATTGGACCCGGTATACACTAATTCTCCTGCTGCTCTAACAGGCAAAGTTGGTACTCCAGTTTCGACATTTGAGCATGCTTTGGTTTTTATAGTAATGAACACACAAATACATTATATATATATATATATATATATATATATATATATATATATATATATATATATATATATATATATATATATATATATATATATATATATATATATATATATATATATATATATATATATATATATATATATATATATATATATATATATATATATATATATGATGAATTTTTTTTCACATTTAGACGTGTTTTTCCTATTCAAATAAGCCATATATATTTTTGATACATTAATGTCTGGATTCTCTTAACGACCTCGAGATCAGAGCCCCAGGCGAAATCTCACAAAGACACGAGCTTGTGTCCGGTCAGTAATCGAACCCTAGTCGGCAAGCTTGTATAGACAGTGACAGTGACTAAACTACTTGGCCACGTGGCCAAGTGGTTTAGTCACTGTCACTGAGCCCCAGGCGAAATCTCACAAAGACACGAGCTTGTGTCCGGTCGGTAATCGAACCCTAGTCGGCAAGCTTGTATAGACAGTGACAGTGACTAAACTACTTGGCCACGTGGCCAAGTAGTTTAGTCACTGTCACTGTCTATACAAGCTTGCCGACTAGGGTTCGATTACCGACCGGACACAAGCTCTTGTCTTTGTGTGATTTCGCTTGGGGCTCTGATCCCGAGGTCGTTAAGAGAATCAAGACATTAATGTATCAAAAATATAAATGGCTTATTTGAATATTTATATATGTATATATACATACCGTATGTATGTATTCAATAATAAAAAAACTAGAGGGGGCTCAAATTTCGTAACTGGAGTACCAATTTTGCCTGTTCTAGCACCAGGAGATTCAGCGTATACCGGATCCAATCAATTACCAGACTTATGAGTAGCCCCACTCATCATTTTCTCACAGCCTGATTCGTATCAATGTCCAAAGCTCTTAAGGACGAAGTAACAGAATTACTAACATCAGGAGTAGCTGAATTGGTACTTCCTGTGTTTTCTAGTATTGGAATAATATTATTTACATGCAACCTTGATGTCTTGCCTTTTTTTCCCTTCTTAATAACAGCATGGGTAACTTCACCCAAATAATTTTTTAAAACTTCTAGAATTATGCCTAGAGGATAATTATTCCTATTGGTATGTTCCTCCTTAAGCCATAGCGATCAGTAGCGCAGAATGTAACCGCTCCGGAGGGGGAGCATTGAAATCACCAAGCTTAAGAGAGTCCTTTCTATCATCTTGTATCTTAATCATCGTTGTGAGAACGCATCCGGAGATAAGAGTCATCCAATTTAGGATTTCGATAGATGGAACGCAAATAAAGGTAGTTAGATGTAATAGAAAAGGGATAAAAATATAATTAAACCTTACGTATTATTATTATTATTATTATTTTTATTATTATTAGCTAAGCCACAGCCCTAGTTAGAAAAGCAGTATGCTCTAAGCCCAAGGGCTCCAATAGAAAAAAATATCCTGTAAGAAAAGGATTAAATATCATGTGAGGAAAGGATATACGGAAATAGATAAACTACACGAGAAGTTATGAACAATTAAAACAAATATTTTAAAAATACTAACAACATTAGACTTTTAAGACCTGAATCCCATGATATCTACATTTAAAGCATGACTTTAGTAAAAGCTGGGTGCCGAGTCCTAATATCATTCCCCTTACTCTAGGAATGTACTCCAGTTCTATAATAAGTGTTTTCTTATAACCTGGAATAAGCAGGGCAGATGAGAGCCTCTTTTGAGAAAACAGGCTGTGTTTGAAAAATTGGTAACAGGCATGAGTTGTTCGTAGAACCCTAGTTGGGAATATGAGAAAAGGTTGTTCAAGGGGAAAGGAAGAACAAAGGTTGAAGCTGGTCTGATGAACTATTTGCGCAGTATATGTGATCTAAAAAGAATTGGTAGAGTGAGAAATGTGGTGATATGTATAAGTGGTAAATACGTTAATATAGTTGAAAGGGTGGATTCTTGTATTTAGTGGTGGCACAGACAATGGAAAAACAAAATACATGGAAAAAGATTAGAGAAATGCTTGCAAGTAGGAAGAGAGAAGGTCTCGAAAAATTACAAAATATATTTATTATTAGTTACAACCAGATTAAGAAGAATTACCGATATCCTCATATTTATTCTCGAGTATTATTCAAAGATATAGTGTGGGCGATCTATCCGAAAAATATTCAACCCCAAACATATTGAATAAAATCCCACACTGCAACCACTTGAACATGTAACAACACTGCGGACTCTAAAGACAAATATATATATATATATATATATATATATATATATATATATATATATATATATATATATATATATATATATATATATATATATGTATATATATATATATATATATATATATATATATATACATATATATATATATACACACACACACACACACATATATATATATATATATATATATATATATATATATATATATATATATATATATATATATATATATATATATATATATATATATATATTCAGCCAGATTGGGACACAAACTAAAACCCTGTTGTTGGTCCAAAGCTTACTTTGTGACATTTAAGAAATAGCGGGTTACACAGTATGGACATTAATTACCACTCGTAGTGGCACAGATATTGCTTGACTAAACAAAGAGGCCTATTTATCTTCCGCGTGAGGAGAGGAGTAGGATGAGAGAGAGAGAGAGAGAGAGAGAGAGAGAGAGAGAGAGAGAGAGAGAGAGAGAGAGATCTGATATTTGTAAAAGCTCTAGGAAATTTTCTCCTGTTGTGGAAGACAACTATAAATAGATTTTTTTTATTAGTTATGTAAATTTGCCCAAATATGAGTTATCTTTATCACAGATGCTATTTATTACTAGTAATATACTAGGCCAACTAGGCGATGGGTCTTGTCTATGCTCATATAAAAGCAGGTCATATTGTTTTCACACATTTTCCATACAATTTGTAATTTTTATCATTTTCTATATAGTACTTGTTTTTAGTAATTGAAAAGTCCATGAAATTTTGTTTATTGTATATTCAAATGAATTCTTTTTAAATAATTCAAATGCAAAATAAATAGTTTGAATTGTTATCAATGAACTGAAAATACTCAAAATATTGATAACAGTGATCGTGTTTGGTTTATCTGATTCTTCGACTTAATATCAAAATGATTTGATTTAAAACATAAATCAAAAGTCCGTAGATTATGCTGCAATGTTTTATTCGATTTCATGAATACCGTTTTCTTTAGTGAATAAATTATTTCATGAATACCGTTTTCTTTAGTGAATAAATTATTTCATGAAAACCATATTCTCCAATGTAAAATGATTTCATGAATACCGTTTTCTTAAGTGAATATGTTTTCTTCAGTGAATTAATTATTTCATGAATACCGTTTGATCAAGTAAATGATTTCATGAATACCGTATTCTTCGATGAAAAATTATTTCATGAATACCGTTTTCTTCAGTGAATTAATTGTTTCATGAATACCGTTTCTAAATCAAGTAAATGATTCATGAATACCGTTTTCTTCAGTGAATATGTATTCTTCAGTGAATAAATGATTTAATGAATACCGTTTTCTTCAGAGTTATGGGGTCCTTTGACTGGCTAGACAGTACTTCGTTGGATCCTTCTCTCTGGTTACGAATCACTTTCCTTTTGCCTACTCATACAGCGAATAGTCTGGCCTATTCTTTACAGATTCTCCTCTGTCATCATACACTTGACAATACTGAGATTACTAAATAATTCTTCTTCGCCCAAGGGGTTAACTACTGCACTGTAATTATTCAGCGGCTACTTTCCTCTTGGTAAGGGTAGAAGAGACTCTTTAGCTATGGTAAGCAGCTCTTGTAGGAGAAGGACACTCCAAAATCAAACCATTGTTCTCTAGTCTTGAGTAGTGCCTTAACCTCTGTACCATAGTCTTCCACTGTCTTGGGTTAGAGTTTTCTTGCTTGTAGGTACACTTGGGCACACTATTCTATCTAATTTCTCTTCCTCTTGGTTTTTATAGTTTGTATTAGAAATATTAATTTTGATGTTGTAACTGTTCTTAAGATATTTATTTTTTTTCCATGTTTCCCCTCCTCACTGGGCTATTTTCCCTGTTGGGGCCTCTGGGCTTATAGCATCATGCTTTTCCAACTATGGTTGTACCTTAGCAAGTAATAATAATAATAATAATAATAATAATAATAATAATAATAAATGATTTCATGAATACCGTTTTCTTCAGTGAATAATTGATTTCATGAATACCGTTTTCTTCAGTGAATATGTTTTTTTTTCAGTGAATACCGTTTTCTTCAGTAAATAAATGAGTTCATGAATACCGTTTTCTTCAGTGGATATGTTTTCTTCAGTGAATAAATGATTTAGTGAATACCGTGTTCCTCAATGAAAAATGATTTCATGAAAGCCATTTCCTTCAGTGAATATGTTTCCTTCAATGAATAAATGATTTCATGAATACCGTTTTCTTCAGTGAATGAATTATTTCATGAATACCGTTTTCTTCAATGAATAAATGATTTCATGAATACCGTTTTCTTCAGTGAAAAAATGATTTCATGAATACCGTTTTCCTCAGTGAATATGTTTTCTTTTTTGAATAAATGATTTCATGAATACCGTATGTTTTATTCTATAAATGATTTCAGAAATAACATTTTCTTTCGTGAATAAAAGATTTCATGATTACCGTTTTCTTTAGTGAATAACTGATTTCATGAATACCGTTTTCTTCGGTGAATAAATGATTTCATACATAGTGTTTACCGTTTTCTGCATTGAATAAATTATTTTATGAATACCGTTTTCTTCAGTGAATAAATGATTTCCCGAATACCATTTTCTTCAGTGAATAAATGATTTCATGAATACCGTTTTCTTCAGTGAATAAATGATTTCACGAATACAATTTTCTTCAGTGAATGAATGATTTCATGAATACCATTTTCTTCAGTGAATAAATGATTTCATGAATACCATTTTCTTCAGTGAATAAATGATTTCATGAATATCATTTTCTTCAGTGAATAAATGATTTCATGGTCTTACAGCAATGAAATTAAAATTGTTGTTAATTTACCGACGACACTTTAAAGATAAAAAAAAGTCATTATGACTGATGATGAAATTTTCCTTGATTTTGAATTAAATTAAATTAAATTGTGACGTCATTTATTTTTCTTTTAGTTGAGTTATTATTTCCCCTTCTATTTAATAAAGACATGTCATGGAAACACAGCTTACCGTTAACCCACTAATGTATAAAGATAAATTTAAAACCAAATCGTTTGATATTATGTAAAATATCAACTAAGTTTTTTTAATTGTGTGTTTACTTATTTATTTATTTATTTATTTATTTATTTATTTTTTTTTTTTTTTTTTAATTATTATTATTATTATGACCAGAACTGCAGGTTTCTTGAGCTCAAACTGAATATGCCATTTACGTAACCGAATTACAACGTTTGAACATTGCTCAGCGTTAAAGAAAGTTAGGAATTTAATTATCCATCTTCCACCTTTCCTCTTACACACACACACACACACACACACACACACACACACACACACACACACACACACACACACACACACACACATGTAGCAATTAACTTATGTTTGTGTTAGAGACCGGTCTGTTGAGTGTTCTCTGAAGTGTACCTCTTCACAATAAGAAATTAATCTGGAAATTCTTTATTGAACAAATAATATGCTTAAGTAACTGGCGATAAAAATGGTAACAGTGGTTATCTATCGCTCTATCTATCTATCTATCTATCTATCCATCTATATATATATATATATATATATATATATATATATATATATATATATATTATATATATATATATATATATATATATATATATATACAGGGGGATTTTAGTTCGTAAGTATTTAAGTATATGACTCCTAGGTTAGGCTACGTAGAGAACCCTAGGTTGGGTTGTGTTCTTGTCTGTTTCAATATAAACTGGCTATTTTCAGTCTGTCTGAACGAATTACAAAGGCTCCATTTTATATATTGCCTAAAAGTTGTATAATTATATGTATTTTGTTACATTACAAAAAATATTAAATATTATTCATTTACACTTAAAATAGGTAAAATATGTACATGTTAGGCCTCATTTTATCACAGTCTCCCATTTTCTATTATCCAGGAATACTCCAAAGAAAATGGGTTAAAGAAAATGGTAAGGAAAGACTAAAGCTGTTTGAACCTGAGGTTCAAGACCTGCTAATGCTTGATAAGTTTCTTGTATTGCCTGCAACCGCACAATCCTATTCTGCTAAGGATGGGGGTTTTGTGGGAACCAGTAGGTCTACCTGCTGAGTCATCAGCAGGTATTGCCTGGCCTTCCATGGCCTTAGCGTGATGGAGTGTGGGCTAGGGCTCTGATCCTATGTAGACTATATATGGTCAGTTTCTATGGCATTGTCTTGCTATGACACTGTAACTGCCCCTTGACTGCCATTCATGAATGACCTATAAACCTTCAATGCAATTTTTCACAACTGCACCAATTCACTGGCTACATCGTAAACACGTTATGCAAATTTCAATTATGTAAAGATATACCAATAACACAATACAAATTGGTAAAGTTCTCTATTTATAGATATTAATGCATACACAGGACTGTAATTTTTCACTCCCTCGTAATCTTGGTAATATACTGGGCACTTGACGATACGTAAAAACTGAATAATATTCTTTCATATTTGCTTCCTCCCTCGAGCTAAGTATAGTATTTTCTCAGCCATGCATTTATTGCAATTCTAAATATAATGGTGTTTAAAGTAAGAATAATTTCTGTGTGACTTATGTGAAAGCTCATGTCTCATAAACAAGATTTCGTAACTATCAGATCTATTTCTCACAATACTGACGTTTGTTTAAGAACAGAGAGATTTAGCTGACGTCAGCTCTCTCTCTCTCTCTCTCTCTCTCTCTCTCTCTCTCTCTCTCTCTCTCTCTCTCTCGGTTTTATTTTGTGAATAAAACTAAAATTCTTCGACAGTGGACGTTTGTTTAAGAACAGAGAGATTTAGGTGACATCAACTCTCTCTCTCTCTCTCTCTCTCTCTCTCTCTCTCTCTCTCTCTCTCTCTCTCTCTCTCTCTCTCTCTCTCTCTCTCTCTCTTTTATTTTGTGAATAAAACTAGAATTCTTCGACAGTGGACGTTTGTTTAAGAACAGAGAGATTTAGGTGACGTCAGCTCTCTCTCTCTCTCTCTCTCTCTCTCTCTCTCTCTCTCTCTCTCTCTCTCTCTCTCTCTCTCTCTCTCTCTCAAGTTGTGAATAAAACTAAAATTCTTCGACAGTGGAGAGTATTAGCTGATGGCAGTGAACTCAGCTCATTGGTCCCACAACCCTGCCTTCATTCCTATTACATTCATACAATGCTATCTGACCTTTGACCTTTACCGTGTGCTGCTCACTTGGTTAATGAAAATGGAGACGGATATGTTTTACTCATACTTTTATTCTATTCCTCGACATAGGTCTTTTTTTTTTTCATCCTGTTCCTCGTCTTCTTGTTTTTCCGTTTCCATTACATTATTTCTCTTGAGCAATGATTCTCAACATTTTACAGCCAGCGATCATGAAATGATAATGAAAATTTTAATTTGGTAAAGGTTTCTGGTGTATTTGACTGGTTGCAGATACAGAAATTAGTTCAATTTGTTCTAGAAAATTAAATTGATTTTGATTTTGAAGGGGTCTGCGAAGGAGGAGAGAATTTCGGGATTTTTCTATATTCTTTTAACTAGCAGTCCCTTTTCCTGTTAACTTATACAGGGAGAGTGAAGATTTAAAGAATATTAAATAGGTCAAATATTCTTGAGAATATTTTGATTAAATGTTTAACGTCAAATGCCACATGGGAAAACGTAGTTGTGTCTAGGAATACACGAAGGAAATATTCAAGAGTGAAGATTAATAATAGGTATGTAACTACAATGAATTGTTTATGCTACAGGATGAAATTAGAAGATACAGAAGGTACTTGACCTACAAAATAGTAACGACATTTCATTTTGCGTATATATTATGCTTGTATCTTCGCTCTCCTCTCGCACTAAAAAGAACCTGAATAAACATGTATCTTTTTCTCACCGTTAATTATTACCCTTTGTGGTATCAGTTGAACAGGAAATTTCCTGTTTCATTGAAACTGAAATAATGTATGTGATTTTCTCACCGTTAACTGTTAACCAGTACGGTGTCGGTTGAACAAGAAATTTCATGTTGCATTGAGTATTTGTACATGAAGGCGAGTGTCTGTAATAAAGTTACCCAGTTGCTTTCATCCTGCCTTTGAGTTACAACCTATTCTCTCGGCCCGTCACAAGGTCCTTCTGTACACAGAATTATTATTGTGAAGAATACACCATTATTAAATTTCCTTAAAAGCATAATTCATGGAACTGTTATATGTACACTTCTACTAATATCCAGATATGAATATATTTGGTGAGCTGTTATCCTATTTATCTATTGAACAACTAAAAATATGTCCAATTTACACAAACTAAATTAGACTCTGTAATGCTCGAGATAAGCAGAATACTCTCTTTCAAAACAGTAAAATCACAAGAAAACTATATCTAACTATGAGCCAATTTAGTCATTTTCCATACCCTGTTAGGTATTATTATTATTATTATTATTATTATTATTATTATTATTATTATTATTATTATTATTATTACTAGCCAAGCTACAACCCTAGTTGGAAAAGCAAGATGCTATAAGCCCAAGTATCACACAATCTAATAAATGTTACAATACGCTGACACTCACTCCATTATATGTAGTGTTCTAGAAGCCTGGTAGTGTTGGCCTTACTGGCAGTATGACGGTTTATAACGGTGTTTCAATAATTCTCACCCATAATATACTAATTAACATATATAAATAAAGAATAGTTATAGATAGGTAGTAGGTAGTAGGTTGGACAGGGAACCAGCCACCCGCTGAGACACTACCGCTAGAGTTATGGATCCTTTAACTGGCCAGACAGTACTACATTGGATCCTTCTCTCTAGTTACAGTTCACTTTCCATTTGCCTACACATACACCGAATAGTGCTGCACGTTCTTTACAGATTCTCCTCTGTCCTCATACCAAACAATTCTTCTTCACCCAAGGAGTTAACTTTTGCACTGTAATTGTTAAGCGGCTACTTTCCTCTTAGTAAGGGTAGAAGAGACTCTTTAGCTAAGGTAAACAGCTCTTCTAGGAGAAGGGCACTCCAAAATCAAACCATTGTTCTCAAGGCTTGGGTAGTACCATAGCCTGTGTTCCATGGTCTTCCACTGTCTTGGGTTAGAGTTTTCTTGCTTGAGGGTGCTCTCGGGCACACTATTCTATCTAATTTATCTTCTCCTTGTTTTGTTAAAAAATTTTATAGTTTATATAGGAAATATTTATTTTAATGTTATTGTTCTCAAAATATTTTATTTATCCTTATTTCCTTTCCTCACTGGGCTATTTTCCCGGTTGGGGCCCCTGGACTTATATCATCCGGCATTTCCAACCAGGGTTGTAGCTTAGCAAGTAATAATAATAATAATAATAATAGTAAAAATGCATAGTTATGAATAAAGCACTACACGAGTTTAATGTCATAATATGCGGTTGTCAGTAGTTGAGTATTTATAGTAGGGAGCCAAGTCATGATGTCAGTTGCTATGGCAACGACCAATCGGCATAAACATTGTTCGGAAGGATCCTCGTGCGGAATGGTCGTTTTCAGCACAATGCAGTTGATTTGCTCATTTTCTTATGACAGATAATACATTAAAGTCTGTAATAAACCTCTCCAATTCATACTACATACTGTACTTTTCCTATTCAAAGGGTATAATGACTGGAAAAGTCAAGTTAATTAAAGGGTGGCGGTGTTAGAACACTGGCAAGTTCCTAAGTCTGTGGGGTGGCAAGTTCCTAAGTCTGTGGGCGACTGAAGCACTTGTTGTAAACGAACACGTGGTAATTTGACGTCAGACGCGAGTTTATAATTAGTAAACCTTGTTGATCCGTTTACAATACTTAAGTATTTACTTGTGCCTTACGACCCGGATAGAACCGTTTGTTCACATACAACCAACCCTACATTTAAATTTAGAGATGAAATACAATTGATTACAAAACACTATTTGCGTCGTTATCTGAATCATTCAAATTTCATACGAAAAATAGAAAGCTATGATTTTCCTAAGATTGAACCGGACCAGATAATTCACCATTTAAAGGTTTTAAAGGCTTTTTAAGGCCACCCATGAATGGCAGAGGCAAGGGACAGTGACATTGCCCTATCAAGAAGGATAGTGCTCTAGAGACTGACCTTATATACATATGATCAGCGCCCAAGCCCGTTCTCTACCCAAGCTAAGACCAAGGAGGGCCAGTCAATGGCTACGGATGACTCAGCATGTAGACCTCCAGGCACCCCCGAAACCCCCATCCTTACCTCACAAGGATGGAGAGGTTGCAGTGACCAAAGAAACTAACGAGTTTGAGCGGGACTCGAACCCCAGTCTGACGTTCACCAGTTAGGGACGTCAGCACTTCGGCTACCACAACCCTATATTTGATGTAATAAAACCCTCCAACTGAAAGGGCCAATATTTGATCAAGAGTAAATGGTATTCAGTGATATCCTATACAGACAACATGGATGCAGATGAATTTAGTTTTCAATAAAAATGCAGAAAGTTTATGAAATAGTTTTTGTTCGCAAGAGAATCAATTGTAAAATGTACGTTTTATTTTGCAATGAAATATCATTAGGCTGTAAATGCCGTTAGAAAATTGCACCCTTGTGTGATTATATAATATATATGTTATATCTAATTATCTATCTATCTATCTATTTATCTATCTATCTATCTATCTATCTATCTATCTATATATATATATATATATATATATATATATATATATATATATATATATATATATATATATATATATATATATATATGAGACGGCTCTCTGGTCTGGACACTAACCAAATATTTTATACTATGATTCGTGACTGGGAACCAAACATATAATATTATATATACGAAGACTGGCAAGTTAATCAACCTCTCGAATTCCAAACAACCTCGTTTGCTTTTACGTTGAAACTGTTAAACTTTAAAATATTACTACACGAATTCTGAGATATATAAAACACTGAATATCCAAAGGTCTCTTAAGCACACTCCAAACTAAACTGGGTAACTACTCGTAAGTATTATTAAAACTTATTTTACTCACTGGGATTCCTAACAGGAATCGAACGGAATCTGGTCTTAAATAGTGATTATAAAATTATTAATAAACTACGATATTTACTCCACACTAGACCAGCCTCGTAAGAATATATATATATATATATATATATATATATATATATATATATATATATATATATATATATATTGTATATATATATATATATATATATACATATATATATATATACATATATATATATATATATATACATATACATATATATATATATGTGTGTGTGTATATATACATACATACATATACCTACTGTATATGCCATTGTGTGTGTATCTGTGGCCGAAAGATGAAGGTTCAATATATGAATTTATGGTGCAAATAATATCATAAATACAATAGTAACTTGTAAACTCGTATTGAGTTAGAAATATTAGTATCTTACGCTCGGGAAATTTCATTTATGAGATTATATCGAAACATTATGATTCAGAGTCTGTTATTGCTTTCCATGTACTGTCGATTTTGCTAGCACATCAGCTGCTGTCTCTCCAAATATGTGTTCATTAATAAAGGTCCAATTCTGAATAATTCTTTTGCAGACGAACCTTTCAAGCGTTGTCGTTATCACTCGCCTCACCCATTGATCCTTCTGCATCCCCTTTGCAATAAACACTTTAAAGAAACCGTAATTTCAATTGGAAATTCTCCGTAAAAAACATACTGTTCCCAGTCGTATTTCAGTAAAATACAGACGACCGTAATATTTACCCCATTCTATTTTTATCCTTTACTGGTTGGTGACCGTAATATCACTCCTTTACGTTAATATATCCGTTTTTAAAACGGTAAATGCCTGACAACTTCTATGCAAGGATTTTTACCGTTATTTTTGCGGTAAATGTTTATGAGTTAAAGGTGATGTAGTTTACCATGCACAATATCTATCGTCCATTTCTTTTAGCGATGCATATT
>NC_090757.1:17210431-17213340 GCF_036898095.1 Palaemon carinicauda
CATGGGTTTATCGAGGTGCACTCCAAGATTCTTTACGGATTCCATAGGTTCGATGATGGCCCCATTAAAATTAATTTTTATGTTATCCCCGATTTCGGATAAATATTGCCTGGAGCCTAGGAATATACGTTTCGTTTTACTTTCATTCAACAATAAGCCCTTTATTTGAAAAGACATCCTTCACTCTATATAAAATCTCCTCACCTTTGCGTACTAAATCTTCCATATATCCATCAATTATTATTTGAGTGTCATCAGCATGCTGAACAATGAAAGAGTCACTTAAAAAATTTCTCAGGTAATTTACATAGATGTTGAATAAAATTGGTCCTAGGATTGAACCTTGAGGTACACCACGTTTTGGGAGTTGAGACAAACATTTTTGAGTCTGACAGATTTTACCTCGATTACGTAAATAGTCTGTGAACCAGGATGGATCATGGTTCACACTATCAAAAGCTTTCGACAGATCGAGAAGTAGTAAAAGGGAAATCAAGATGGAATAAGATAAGGTGAGTTACCGCGCATGGGGCCGGGAGCCTGGCTGTGCTCTGTGACGTCCACCTGGAGAGTTACGAGCATTTAGTTGACAGCTGTCTTATACAACCAGCCTTATTATTCGTGCCTGTTTTTGGATTCCTAACATTGCATTTATGAAAGAAGGCTAATATTAATGTTTTTATGACTATAATTCCAAAATACATATGATAGGGAATATAATAGCTATGGAAATAAAAATGTACGTATGACAAAAGCTTTATTCCCAATATTTCATAAAAAATCTTAATACAATCATTCTCTCTCTCTCTCTCTCTCTCTCTCTCTCTCTCTCTCTCTCTCTCTCTCTCTCTCTCTCTCTCTCTCTCTCTCTCTCTCTCGCTGTCGTTTTCAATGAAATAAATTTTCAACATTACTTAACAACTTTATTTTTATTTTTTCACAACTTTGCTATAAAAATTTTCCTTCTTAGTTTAATATTTTTATTCTGAAATTTAGCCGATTTCTAATAATAAAAATCTCATTACCTCCTCGGGAACATCAATATTAGAGGCTTAGAATATATCAGTAAGATATGAAACGGCTTTGATTCCTCGTTTTAGAGCATGGCCATGGAAAATTTTGAATAAATATTCCATATTTTGTAGATTTTCATTAACATGATTACATGACCTATATAATACCTTTCCCTTTACAAGTGATATCCAATTATCGACTTTCATTTGCATAAACTGAGACTAATGATGTATATCAAAGAACTCAAGGACTCATTTCCTATCAGTGTTTCAGGTTTTATCTCTATTAAATCTTTTCCTTGATTTTCCTGTCTCGGTCTCATTGTTAACAGGCACAAGGTGCTTCATAAGACACGCAGAGATATATAAATGGGAATCTAGATCATTGGGGAGCAACATTTAACCTTTGACATGAACCACTTATATTTAAGCACTCTGTAATGACACAAGATGTACAGTAGCTTCCTCATTATTACAAACATTAATACCTTAACTCGTTAATTATTGTTTTTACCTACTATGTATAACCGTAGTATATATTAGAATTCCAAAGGTTACGGATGACCGTGGCAATGACAAATTTGTCGTATGAAAGAAAAGAGATGTTCGACTGTGTCTGGACATAGCCGTTTTGTCATCAAGAAGTGTAATCCTTACAGAGAGAGAGAGAGAGAGAGAGAGAGAGAGAGAGAGAGAGAGGAGAGAGAGAGAGAGAGGGGGGGGGGGGGTTTGTTAAGCGATAATCCTTTTTAATGGAACGGAAAACATTTTGCCTTTCACTTTAACATTAATAACAAAAATATAGCATCTATTTCAACTTGACTTGGACAGTTCGAGAAACCACCTCTACCTTTTTTTTTTACAACACACTTCATTTACAAGTTAGTCAAGCCAAAACCAACTAAAAATCAAAGATATAAGATCCGATGTTTCATTACAAAACTGTCATTCCAATAAGCCTTTTGCTACTAAAAAATTTGATGGAATTAGCCACTGAGGAAGAGAGTAGCTGAACTTCTGTTTCTCACATTGACGTTTATAACCTCGTAAGTTCAAGTAACTCATTAATTTTTGTAGGATATTTTGAGATTATTTACTGATAAAGGTACGGTTTTTTACATAGATTTTGAGGTAATGATTTTTATCTCCAACCTGAAAACCATAGTCTGTTAAATCATTTTGAAGACGAAGACTTTTAAAAACATTTCGAAGTAACAAAATTTATTTTTTATTATAATCTGAAGATTAAATAATGGCATTCATACATACGAAAAAAAAATCTTGTAAAATTCTCTCTCTCTCTCTCTCTCTCTCCTCTCTCTCTCTCTCTCTCTCTCTCTCTCTCTCTCTCTCTCTCTCTCTCTCTCTCATCTTCAGAAACATTCTTCCCATCGTAGCTAAATTATATACTTGGATGACGAATATAATTGATATATCCATATATTCTCGTGTTTTTTTTTAAGTGAGCCTATTCATATACAGTTCTCCTAGTTGCCCAAAATGCTACATGCAACATATGCCTAGTAAACGAAACTAAAGTAACGAGGTATTAGTGATAGGATTACCTGAATCCCTATAGTAATTACATTATTATAAAGATTTTGTGTCAGTATGGCAGTCTTGGGGCAACAATTGAGCAACTCGTGCCTATGGTTTCAGGCAAAATCATCGAGTTGGAAATGTGACGAACAAAATTAGTGCATATTTGGCATTGATACCATCACTTCCTTTGCATATATTCACCCACTTCTTACATAGTTCTGCATCTTTTGGGAAACAGGAAAATCTATTTTCTTTTCACCACCAACAGTTATATTAGTCTTATAAGAATTTGAGCTCCCATATATGACACACATAACCATTATGAATCTGTCAACGCAAATTAAAACAAGAACA
>NC_090757.1:17213840-17218840 GCF_036898095.1 Palaemon carinicauda
TTCTGTTCTCACATTGACGTTTATAACCTCGTAAGTTCAAGTAACTCATTAATTTTTGTAGGATATTTTGAGATTATTTACTGATAAAGGTACGGTTTTTACATAGATTTTGAGGTAATGATTTTTATCTCCAACCTGAAAACCATAGTCTGTTAAATCATTTTGAAGACGAAGACTTTTAAAACATTTCCGAAGTAACAAAATTTATTTTTTATTATAATCTGAAGATTAAATAATGGCATTCATACATACGAAAAAAAATCTTGTAAAATTCTCTCTCTCTCTCTCTCTCTCTCTCTCTCTCTCTCTCTCTCTCTCTCTCTCTCTCTCTCTCTCTCTCTCATCTTCAGAAACATTCTTCCCATCGTAGCTAAATATATACTTGGATGACGAATATAATTGATATATCCATATATTCTCGTGTTTTTTTTTAAGTGAGCCTATTCATATACAGTTCTCCTAGTTGCCCAAAATGCTACATGCAACATATGCCTAGTAAACGAAACTAAAGTAACGAGGTATTAGTGATAGGATTACCTGAATCCCTATAGTAATTACATTATTATAAAGATTTTGTGTCAGTATGGCAGTCTTGGGGCAACAATTGAGCAACTCGTGCCTATGGTTTCAGGCAAAATCATCGAGTTGGAAATGTGACGAACAAATTAGTGCATATTTGGCATTGATACCATCACTTCCTTTGCATATATTCACCCACTTCTTACATAGTTCTGCATCTTTTGGGAAACAGGAAAATCTATTTTCTTTTCACCACCAACAGTTATATTAGTCTTATAAGAATTTGAGCTCCCATATATGACACACATAACCATTATGAATCTGTCAACGCAAATTAAAACAAGAACACCTGTGGAAAAAAAAAAATAAACAAACGGCATATTTCCCGCCTATATGTCGCCTGGCTGAACTATCCAGGTGACGTCATGCGCATGAGTGTAGAAAACGGGACCCCCAGGTAACTCCCCTTATTTTTTCCATCTTGAGGGAAATTTTCTTCTTGTCTATGTTATCGTAGATTTTATCCGATATTTTTAATAGTGCTGTTTCCGTTAATAGTTTTGGTGGAAAGCCATGTTGACTCTTAGAAATGAGGTAATTACTTTCTAAGTATTCAGTTAACTGATTTGATACTATTTTTTCTAATATTGAAATTAGCCTGTAATTAGAAATTTCGTCTCTATCTCCGCTTTTGAAATAGGGAACAACATGGGGATTTTTCCACGTTTCTAGGTAGATATTAGTTACGATAGATGTATTGATAATTATAGTAATGTAAAATAAAATTACATATAGAGTATCTATTATAAAACGTAGCGGTATGCCATCGGATCCGTACGCATTTGACTCTTTGAGAGAACTAATGACTATAGTCCATTTCTTTTAGCCAGGCATATTTGCACAGACTCGCAGCGGTGCCCTTTTAGCTGGGAAAAAGTGTCCTGATCGCTGATTGGTTGGACAAGATAATTCTAACCAATCAACGATCAGGAAACTTTTCCGAGCTAAAGGGGCACCGATGCGAGTCGGTGCAAATCTGCCTGGCTAAAAGAAATGGACTATAGAATGACAGTATCGCAGTCAACAGGTGACGGTTGAAAAGAATATAACTGATTGTTTGGGAATGTATTCATTTCATCGGTTTGTGCTCTTCTATTGTTCCTGGCCAGTTCTTCTTGCATTCTTTCATTTGTCTTTCTTCCTACATTCGCAAAATACTCATTAAATTTCTCTGCCTTGTCAGTTAAATCTTCATTTTCTATTTCAGGTTCTTTGTTCGTATTACTGGGCAGAATTGAACGCGCTATTTTCCAGGAAGCAAGTAAGTTATTTTTATTACTCTTAAGTTCGTTCCTATAGTGTTGTTTCATACTGTTATCCATTTCAATTTTTACTTCCTTATTCTTCTCTTTAAAATTATTCCTCAATATTGTATTATTCCTATTCTTCTTGATATCATTTTGTAATTTATCTCTTATTATTATATTTTGTTTGATGTTCTTAGTTATCCAGGGTTTAGGGGGCGGGTGATTGCTTTCGTTACCATTGGAGCACATTTATCAATACATTTGGTTAAAACATTAATTAGAATTTGTACTTGAGAACTTACATTATCAGTGTTTAAAATAGCATTCAAAGTGGGTGTTTCTTTCATTACCAAATTACAAATACTCACTTGAGAAAAATTCTAAAGACATCGGGAAGTTTTATGAATGGGTTGTTTCTTAGGTTGACGTAAATTTAAGGTAACTATGATAGCTTCGGGGTCGCCTACTGGGCTTGGAATAACGTCCTAATCGAATAAAATTTCCTTATTATTAGTAATTAGTAAATCTATCAACGTTGCTGAGTCTGATGTTACTCAGGTTGGTTTTGTAATGAGTTGGTGTAACTTTAGGTTATTTACAACTTTATTCATTTTGATGTCTGTTTTGAGCAAGTCGTTAAAATCTCCCAGTTTAAAAATAGGCTTGTTTAGCAAAATTACGTTTTTAAAAGAATCGGAAATATAATTAAAAGAAGAAACATTTGCTTTTGGGTGACGATATATACAACCTAAAATAATTGACGGTAATTTACGGTGTTGTACTGATAACCATTTAGCAAGGCAAATATAATATTTCAAATAACCTTCCATTAGCGCACTGTTAATTTGTCTTTAGATGTTTCATTCACGTAATTCATACTTTTAATGTACCAGTTACATTTAAAGTGTCATAAAAAAAAATCAAGAAAATTAGAATCTAAAACAGGTAGAGTTTCATGAATATAAAAGGCCTATTGTGTTAAGATAATTTAAATGGAATTCTTGCTAGAATGTAGGACATGGGATGTATAAACTCGATGGATTTATATGAAAAGAGATCTGTAAGCTTTATAAAAAAAACATTAGCTACTTAATTTAGAAAGGGCTGTACCTAATATAGGACATTGGGTGTATAAACTCGATGCATTTATATGTTAATAGATCTGTATGATTTATATTAGGTACTTAATGTAAAAATGACTGTACCTAAAATAGGATATGGAATGTGCAAACTCGATGCATTTATATGCAAAAAGATCTGTAAGCTTTATATTATGTATATATATATAGAAATGACTGTATATAATATATATATATATATATATATATATATATATATATATATATATATATATATATATTATATATATATATATATATATATATATATATATATATATATATATGTATGTATGTATATATATGTATAATATATAAAATAACCTTAGCTATTTAATGTAGAAAGAACTGTACCTAATATAGTATAGGATATTAAAAACTCGATCCATTAATATGCAAAGAGGTCTGTGAGCTTTAGTATAAAAAAAAAAAAAAAAAAAAAAAAAAAAAAAAAAAAAAAAAAACTTTAGCTACTTCATGTAGAAATGACTGTACCTAATATAGGATATGAAATGTATAAACTCGATGCATTTATATGCAAATAGATTTGTAAGTGTTAAATATATATATATATATATATATATATATATATATATATATATATATATATATATATATATATATATACAGTATATATATACAGTATATATATATATATATATATATATATATATATATATATATATATATATATATATATATATATATATATATATATATAAAACAAACTACTTAAAGTAAAAATGAATGTACCTCATTCTCCAAATCAAGACATCCCTGCAATAGGAAGTCATATGAAATCATTCTCTAGTAAGTCCTAAAAGGTAATGTGAAGCATGTTACAACCTAGAAGTAAGCATCCATGTTTACTTTGTCATCTCCTGTTGACACTCGTCCCAGTTTTGCCAAGTAAGACACCATCTATAAAGATCTAGGGAGGAGATAATGGAAAGGAGAACGGGAGATAGGAAAACATCTTAATTTTTTCTTACTTCTTTGAGAATGGTGAAAATTGAAAACGGGTCTGAGATGGAGGGATGGGTCTATAAAAGCCTTTTGTGCCTTTTAAGGGACAAGAAGAGTGGAAAATGGACTCGAGAAGGGACGATAAAAGCCTCTTTTATTAATAAGAGGATGGGGAAATGTTGATGCTTACGAGCGCCCGGCGTTGGAGGCTTAAACATTTCACGGAAGAAGAAGAAAAGCCTTTAAAAGTAGACACTCGTAAACTAAGTTATTTGAAAATTGAATTTAAATAATTTTACTCACATATTAAATCGAAGTTGAGAATCTTTCATTGAAAAACACAGAGTTGACACTTACCCATATTTTTTTTTTTTTTTTTTTTTTTTTTTTTGTCAACAATGGAAAGACGGATATGATCGAAGTTGAGAATCTTTCATTGAAAAACACAGAGTTTACACTTACCCATATTTTTTTTTTTGTCAACAATGGAAAGACAGATCTGAAGGATAATTTGAATATATACGATATTATAAAGAACAAATGCAATTAGAATTTCGCAGGCGTGTAGATATGCAGAGGGAAGAGTGTGGAGAGACGTGAAATTTCCAATTAAGATATATCAAAGATAAGTTTGGAAAGAAGGGAAGCTATTAAGAGATTATTTTATCTTATGGTAAGTCTGTAATGTGTTGTGTAAGCCCCTAAGACAGTAAACAAAGTACTACATTGAGGAGAGAGATTGAATTGTAAAGTGTATATATCTATGTATGTACACGAAAAATACGCAATCACACACAGATATATGTATAAATATACTGTATATATATGTATATATATATGTATATAATATTAATATATATATATATATATATATATATATATATATATATATATATATATATATATATATATATATATACAGTATATATATATATATATATATATATATATATATATATATATATATATATATACACATATATTTGTAGATAGCAGATAGGCCGGGCACCACCTACCCGCTAAGGTACTACTGCTAGAGAGTATCGAGTTATTTGGTCCCTTGGTTGGCCAGACAGTACTACATTGGATC
>NC_090757.1:17223840-17233840 GCF_036898095.1 Palaemon carinicauda
TATTTTTAGAAGCCTTATGTATAGCATTGAGGGCTTTTTTACCTTGATTTTAAGGAACATTACTTCTAGCATTAGGGGCTTTTTTGCAAGTATTTTTAGGAGCCTTATATATAGCATTAGGAGCTTTTTGACCTTGATTTTGAGGAGCATTACTTCTAGCATTAGAGGCTCTTTGGCCTCTATTTTACTTGCTTTATTTAAAGCTTTAGGGGCTTTTTGACCTTGATTTTGAGGTGCATTACTTCTAGCATTAGAGGCCCTTTACCTCTATATTTGGGTGCCTTATTTATAGCATTAGATGCTTTTTTACTTCGATTTTGAGGTGCATTAATTTAAGCATTAGAGGGTCTTAGACCTCTATTTTTAGGAGCCTTATATATATATATATATATATATATATATATATATATATATATATATATATATATATATATATATATATATATATAGATATATATATATATATATATATATATATATATATATATATATATATATATATATATATATATATATATATATATATATATATATATAGTATTAGGGGCTTTTTGACCTTGATATTGAGGTGCATAACTTCTACTATTAGAGACTCTTTGACCTCCCTTTTTAGGTGCCTTATTTATAGCTTTAGGGGCTTTTTTACCCAGATTTTGAGGTGCAGTACTTGTAGCATTAGAGGCTCTTTGACTATTTTAGGTGCCTTATTTATAGCCTTAGGGGCCTTTTTTACCTCTATTTTTAGGAGCCTTATATATAGCATTAGGGGCTTTTTGACCTTGATTTTGAGGAGCATTACTTCTAGCATTAGAGGTTCTTTGACCTCTCTTTTTCGGTACCTTATTTATAGCATTAGGAGCTTTTTGACCTCGTTTTTGAGGTGCATTACTTCTAGCATTAGAGGCTCTTTGACCTCTCTTATTTTGGTGCCTATTTATAGCATTAGGAGCTTTTTTACCTCAATTTTTAGGAGCCTTATATATAGCATTAGGGGCTTTTTGACCTCGATTTTTAGATCCCTTACTTGCAGCATTAGAGGCTCTTTGACCTCTATTTTTAGGTGGCTTATTTATAGCATTAGGGCTTTTTGACCTTTGACCTCTTCTTTTAGGAGCCTTATATATAGCATTACTGGCTTTTTTACCTCGATTTTCAGGTGCATTTCTTCTAGCATTAGAGTGTCTTTGACCTTTCTTTTTTGGAACCTTACTTATAGTATTAGGGGCTTTTTGACCTCGTTTTTGGGGTTCATTACCTCTAGCATTAGAGGCTTTTTTACCCCTATTTTTAGGTGCCTTGTTTATAGCATTAGGGGTTTTTTTACCGTGATTTTGAGGTGCATTACTACTAGCATTAGAGGCTCTTTGACCTCTCTTTTTAGGTGCCTTATTTATAGCATTAGGAGCTTTTTGACCTCTATTTCTAGGAACCTTATATATAGCATTAGGGGCTTTTGACCTCGATTTTGAGGTGCATTAATTTAGCATTTGAGGCTCTTTGACCTCTCTTTCTTTGTTCCTTATTTATAGCATTAAGGGCTTATTGACCTCGATTTTGAGGTTTATTACTTGTAGCATCAGAGGCTCTTTTACCTCTATTTTTAGGTGCCTTATTTATAGCATTAGGGCCTTTTTTTACCTCTATTTTTGTGCTTTATTTCTAGCATTAAGGTTTTCTAACCTTTATTTTGAGGTCCCTTATTTCTAGCATTAAGGGGTATTTTACTTTTATTTTGAGGTGCCTTATTTCTCGTATTAGTGGCTTTTTTTAACCTTTATTTCAAGGTGACTTACCTCTAGCATTCAAGGCTATTTTACGCGTTCGTTTAAAGGCTCTTCGTCTCCGTTCTCTTTTGTCTATTCTTGTTTTTCACATTCTTTAGTTTTTTGGTTTCCTTTGATATTTCATCTTCCAGTTTTCTTAGTTCGTCAATTTCCTTCGAGATTTCATGATATTCTTTCCTAGTTCGTCAGTTTCCTTCTAGAATTCAACAGAGATTTCAGTGCCGTGTGTCCTCAGTTCGTCAGATTCCTCAGAGAAATCGATGGCATCAATGTCTTTGTCCATCAGGGCGATGGGTAAAGACAGGAATGCAATGATTTTTCTCCGCATACGTCATCACGCTAAAGTAAACAACGAGCAACACAATATATTTACCAATACGATCTGGATATGTCCTTTCTTCAATGTCGAATTTTGGGACTATCCTGCAGAAGAACCACCATCACTCACCGTTCAGTTGAACCATTCTGTCTCCGTCCTTATTTCATTAGTTCCAATAGTCTCCAATTATAGGACATCGTTTCAAAAGGCCAAGCAAAGGATCATTCAAGGCGCGTACATTATGTTCTTCAAAGCTCGACAACTTCTGCATTACCCACCAAAACCAGCTGTAGATGAAGTTGTTCCGAAGAGCCTCCCGTTGATCCTGTAATTGTAATACACATTTCTTACAATCAGCTCCCTGTTCCAAAAATAGCCATTAACAATGTTCACTGCGTTGCATGTTTAGTTTTAAAAAAAAAAAATATCAGGTCTTCAGAAGTCATTTGAAACTCGGGCGGAGCCGTTCAGAACTGCTTCGGGAAGATTCTGTTCAGGAGTCATTCAGAACTCCATGCTAAGTCTACGGCTATGTATTCTCAAGCCTTTTGAAGATCCCGGAAAATTTCATGCAGGTGCCCTTCAGGGAGGTCCAGGAAGAATCTGTTCAGGAGTCATTCAGAACTCCATGCTAAGTCTAGGGCTATTTCTTCTGAAGGAATTTTGAGATCCGGGAAAGTTTCCTTCCGAAGCCGTTCAGAAATTCTGTTGTAGAGTCATTCAGAACTCCATGCTAAGTCTACGGTTATGTTTTCTGAACCCTTTTGAAGATCTCGGAAAATTTTCTTTAGGTGCCGTTCAGGGAGCTCCAGGAAGAATCTGTTCTGGAGTCATTCAGAACTCCATGCTAATTCTACGGTTGTTTCTTCTGAAGGCTTTTGGAAATCCGAGCCAGTTTTCTTCAGAAGCCGTTCCGAGATTCTGTTATAGAGTCATTCTGAAGTCCATGCTAAGTTTATGGCCATTTCTTCTGAAGCCATTCAGAGATCCGTGAAGATTTTCTTCGTAAGCTGTTTAGGACTCGCGAAAAAACTCTTCTTTCGTTTCATTAACCGTAGAAACTCATCATCATCATCATCATCATAATGATAATAATAATAGTATCGTGGTAGGAGACCCTCTTTTAGGCAGGTTGAGTTAAAAGTAATGGCTGCATCGGCAGAGTTTTTACTATTTTGTACCAAACGTTTTACTTGTATTTTGTGAGAATATACTTGAAAAGTCTTCACGATTTTGTCATTCACCCGACTGATGAATTTTTCAAGTCTGCTGGCTGATTGTAGCGCTCTAGAGAAGAGAATTATCCGGAAAATAGAAAAATTGGATAAGAAAATAAACTCTGCCGATGCAGCCATTACTTTTAACTCAATAATAATAATAATAATAATAATAATAATAATAATAATAATAATAATAATAATAATGATAATAATAATAATATTAATGATGATAGTAATAATAATTATAATGATGATAATAACGCTAATAATAATAGTAATAATAGTAATAAACTACATGATTTGATTTATGGATTCGAGTCTGAACGTTCTGAAGTCGTTCAACGCTCGGATTTGCAATTTGAAGGAAAAGTTAAGAGTCTGAATAGAAAGATGAAAAGACAATTAATCCTATGATTTATTACCTTCATTATTAAGTAACGCCTGAAGTGCACTCGGCGATCGAACTCGGGCGAAGGGTAATTGACGTTTTCAGCAAACTGCATTGAATAAACCGAAGGCTTCTACTTATTTTTGTAGGTTTGAGATTTAAAATAACCCATTTCTGTACAAATCGATATCAGAGCCGTTCGAATCAGAAAATACTTCTCGGAGAGGGGGGGGGATGCTTAGGAAAATGCAAACGAAGGATATTTCCGTGTGCCATTATTATTAAAGAAAATTTTATTTAGAAATAGGATAGGAAAATTCAAATAAAAAGTCATGATAAAATCTCTTGATGAATTTGTTTTGAAATGATACTAGATTGCATTTCTTGAAAAAAAAAATTTTTCTCTCTTTTTTATATACATTTCATTCATCATCGCATTTCTTTGTGTGATATCGGTAATTTCCCTCCTCCCCACATTCGAACCGTCCTAACGATGTCTCGGTTGTTTAATGTCGGCCACCTTTCAGGGCAAGATGGGCATGATCTCCCCAAGTCAGGTCTGGCCAGGCGACACCGGTTTTGTTGATGGGTGTACCAACCTGATACAAGATTCGAACTTATGCCTTTGAATCAGGATAAAACTACATAGTCGACTTATCCACATAGGAGTTTTTGTTTATTCTTTCGTTTCATTAGATGATTCTAAATATGAAATCATCCTTGGCTTTATTATTTCCGATGTTGAGTACATTCGATATTGAAAACAACTTTTGGATATATATATATATATATATATATATATATATATATATATATATATATATATAAGTATATACTATATATATATTTATATATATATATATATATATATATATATATATATATATATATATATACATATATATGTATGTGCGTGTATCTTTGTATTTAACTACATAATGCTGCTATATATTTCTCCAGCGTCAGTGTATTTATTAAAAAGCCTAAAATATAAAATTTAAGTATATGAATATTTTTCCCTACGATAATTAAGTATTAGGTTAGGGATAAATATTCCACGGTTTATAATTAGTTGCTCCTAGGCGTTTGATGTCTCTCCTTTAGTTAAAAACGTTCACAAGGTCCAAAATAGTTTCATTTAAAGAAACGTTTGAAGTTTTGATTAATGCTGAAGGAAAAGGCAAATTTTTTGCTATAGAGTAAATAGTTTTTCAAATTATTGTTTATTTTAGATGGTGCGAATTATTCTTTTTATATGTAAGCTCGATTCCTATACCTTTGAAATAATTTGTCTAGGATTTTTTTTCTAAGGAATAACATAGATTATTTGCGAAGACTTTTATAAGGAAAAGTATACCATGGTATTTACATTATGAAGTAATATTGCAACTTTGAAAAGTATTATTAGTTTTCTTATTCACTGGCCTTTTGTGAATACAATCTTCAATTTTAAAATTTCATGAAGAAAGAAGTGATAAATGAATTGTTATATATCTTTCAATCATGTTGTTACAACGTAGAATTCAGTCGTAATTACGAAATGTTACCATTTGTGATCTTTCGTTAATGTAGTCTTCTTTTTAATATGAAAATTCTATAAAGAACCAATGGAAATATATTGTATTTCCCACTGAATATATATATATATATATATATGTGTGTGTGTGTGTGTGTGTGTGTGTATATATATATATATATATATACACATATATATATCAAGCACAGAAGACGAAAAATGTAAATGAGGCCTGTTTTCTTTGACAGATAAAAAAGTAATATTGAACGAGAATGGCAAATTCTTTATTATCGAAGTGATTTGGTTCTGACTAAAACAGATTGGTACGATAATGTTTATGCTTAAATTTCTTAGTTAACATGCTGACAATGGTTTTTTAGTATATTTTTCCCCTGCCAAAGTGCAGCTTATATGAAAAAAAAGAGATTTGAAAATCGTTCTTCCCATGATTTATATACTTTTTGTTAACTTTATTTCGCTTTTGATAATTCAAAGGTTAAAGGTGTATGATTTCAGTTCCAGTATTATCTGAATAGATGCTTACCAGAACGTCGGCCGGGCAAACCCAACCCCCTTATTGTGTAGCCCAAGCACAGCAGTCTCCTCCCCAGTCAACAGCTTAAACTCACGGTCACGGGCTGGGTTCGTTCTACTGCCATGCGAATGCTAGGCGAACGCGTTACCACTGTATCAGCCTGATGCCGCTTTCAGAAATGGTCCGCAAAATCTTATTTGGTGGCCGATGTGGTAACGTCCCTGACTGCTGAACGCCAGACTGGAGTTCGAGTCCTGCTCAAACTTGGTAGTTCCTTTGGTCGCTGCAACTTCACCCCTGTAGTGAGCTAAAGAAGGGGGGTTTTGGGGAGACTATAGGTCTATCTGTTGAGTCATCAGCAGGCATTGCTTGGTCATTCTTGGTCCCAGCTTGGGTGGAGAGGGGCCTTGGGCGCTGATCAAATGTCTACATGGTCAGTCTCTGGGGCATTGTCCTGCTTGAAAGGCTTATGTCACTGTTCATTGCCTCTGCCATGCATGGGTGACCTTTAAACTCCTAGTTGAAATTTGAGTGGAATCATTGTTAACTCTATACAGGCGTACATATTGTTAGCAGTTTTCAGAAACACAAAATTAAACAAACATGGACTAAAGACTTGGACAGAAAGACTAAAGTGGGAACACTTGAGGAACCCTTAAGAATTCTCTCTGCGTTTCACGGGAAAAGAAAATGTTTGTTCTCTTCCTTTTCTTTTTAACTACCACGTTTTCAGGCTGATTGAATTTTAGCTTTTTTCGCAGAATTCACATAATTTAAAGATATATTGAAAAAATAAAACTTTAGATAAGTAAATAGATTAATTTAGCAACGTTCCTGTTATTTTCCACCTCATTCGTATATTTTATGAAATTGGTATCACAAATTATTGTGAATTTTTCCAAATTACAATATACTCATATATAATTTGAATACTAACATTGTCTGTTTAACAATAATTTCCATTTTGATAGAGAGCCAATTCCTCTTTTTTTCATATTTTTTTTTTACTTTTGCGTTTAATTTTTCTAATTTTATTGATTAATTGATTAGATAGTTTGGATTATGGTCAAACGCTGGGGCCAGGGAGACCTTCCATTAACAAGTGGAAACGAAGATTAAGTTTAAAGTTGAAGTAATGCGGCAGCAAGGGGACGAATGTGCGCGGGGTAGTACTCAACGTAATGTAGGCTACACTATAGGAAATTCTTTACACTTAGATTAGTACACCCGCAAATTTATGACAGTGTAGGTCGACCTATAATGTACAGGAAATTCCTTAGCATGGATAGATGGGTAATTAGGTTTATATCTTTACACTTGCTTTATAAACATCTCTTAAGAATATTCTTATAGCAGAAAGCATTAAGAATATTCTTGTAGCAGAACGCATTAAGAATATTCTTATAGCAGAACGCATTAAGGATATTCTTATAGCAGAGCGCATTAAGAATATTCTTATAGCAGAACGCATTAAGAATATTCTTATAGCAGAACGCATTAAGAATATTCTTATAGCAGAACGCATTAATATTTTATCCGTCTTAATTTACGTACGTACATAAAATGTCTTCTTCTTATAGCAGAACGCATTAAGAATATTCTTATAGCAGAACGCATTAAGAATATTCTTGTAGCAGAACGCATTAAGAATATTCTTATAGCAGAACGCAATAGCAGAACGCATTAAGAATATTCTTATAGCAGGACGCATTAAGAATATTCTTATTGCAGAACGCATTAAGAATATTCTTGTAGCAGAACGCATTAAGAATATTCTTATAGAAGAATGCATTAAGAATATTCTTGTAGCAGGACGCATTAAGAATATTCTTATTGCAGAACGCATTAAGAATATTATTGTAGCAGAACGCATTAAGAATATTCTTATAGCAGAACCCATTAAGAATATTCTTATAGCAGAACGCATTAAGAATATTTTTATAGCAGAATCCATTAAGAATATTCTTATAGCAGAACGCATTAAGAATATTCTTATAGCAGAACGCATTAAGAAAATCTTATAGCAGAACGCATTAAGAATATTCTTATAGCAGAACGCATTAAGAATATTCTTATAGCAGAACGCATTAAGAATATTCTTATAGTAGAACGCATTAATATTTTATCCGTCTTAATTTATGTACGTACATAAAATGTCTTCTATAGAATTCTCAGTTATCCGATATCAAACACTTCTATTTTAGGAATGCCATACTTCTAAAATACTTCATTGTGATAAAACCTAACCAAACTTGTCTTTTTGTCCATCAAAAAAAAAAAAAAAAAAAAAAAAAAAAAAAAAATAAATAAATAAATAAATAAATAAATAAATAAATAAATAAATAAATAAGAAAATAAAATAATAAGCAAATGGAATACAGATGATAGAAAAATAAAATTGTACTTTTTTCCCGTTGTTCCAGGCCTTTCCTTTGCAATTGCAAGAGTAGTTTCCAGGTTCTCCTCATTAGCAATAAAAGAGATAAGGTAGCAATTTTGCTAAAAATGTGCACATTGTTTCTATTGAGGAGCTTAAAAATTCATTTCCTAAAAACAAAGGAATATACATGAGAGAGAGAGAGAGAGAGAGAGAGAGAGAGAGAGAGAGAGAGATAAGGAGCGGGGGTTAAAATTGCACTGTTTACTTTCATTTCGTAACTTCAGAATGAATTTCGGTAGCATACCAAAGAATGCACATAGAGAGAGAGAGAGAGAGAGAGAGAGAGAGAGAGAGAGAGGTGGGGGTGGGGTTATAATGGCACTGTTTACTTTCATTGCGTAACTTCAGAATGAATTTCGATAGCATGCCAAAGAATGTACATACATAGAGAGAGAGAGAGAGAGAGAGAGAGAGAGAGAGAGAGCAAATTCTTTAGTATTCGAATGACTTCACCATACATTCAAGAACTTAATTTGAGTTTTCCTCACCAATAAAAGGTTAATTGTTTTGGTTGACTAATTAAATATCTAATATCTAATACAAAATTTTATGAAATGACAAGACAAAGTAATCATGAAAATACTGGATATATTTTAATTAATCAGTTTATTGCAACCATTCAGTATCAAAGATTATAAAAAAAAAAAAAAGAAGTGAAATGTACTGGCTATGGCTATGGAAAGCGCATACAGTACATCGGGTGTACTGAATACCTCTGCGTATGAAGGTATATCCATTGATATTTTTTTTTTTTTTTTAATGACTAATGAAACCGCAAAAGCTAATGAGCCTCAGATCAAATTTTTGAAGGATCCTCTATGGCCCTGACAGGTCCATTAGTGTTCGGTGAGATATGATTAAACATAGGGAAATTAATGAATGACGATGTGATAGTAAATCTCGTTTATTCATTTGGATGGAATGCCAAACTAATTGGTGCTCTATTTTATTTCTTTCATTTTTCATTTTATCCTTCCATTTTGATTGTTTGGATTTATTTACTGTTTTCCAGAATATTTTATATATTCTATTCTTCAAGTAATTAATCTTACCTTTTAATTTTATAATTCTTGTACCATGATTGTCTATAGCTCCAAAACCGGCTCGATATATTTTCGGTGATTTCATACTATTTTTAATAATAACATTATATATTTGTTTCTTAGAAATGTAGAATAATATATATATATATATATATATATAGATATATATATATATATATATATATACATACATATACATACGTACATACACAGTATATATATACATTATATATTATATAATGTATATATATATATATATATATAGTACTAAAATTATGAATAGGCAAATTCTATATATATATATATATATATACCTGTATATATATATATATGTATATATATAATATATATATATATATATATATGCATATATATATGTATATATATATATGTGTACATATATATGTATATATATATATATTTTATATATATATATATATATATATATTAGCCACAACGAAAGAAAATGAAAACTTCTTGTATCACAAAATCTCAGTCCTTAATCTGGAGAACAAATGCCATTGTGAAACCATCAGCTTTACAGTACATTTTATCGTAAAAAGTTCCTTTGGCAAAAGATCTCTGACGAGGAGTCTGTATAGACCAGTGGTTCCCAACCTTTATTCTGCCATTTCCCCTCTGCACCCAGTTCAACCATCCATATTTCCCCCTTCATGCCCCGCCCAGCCCTCATGCCCACTCGACTGCCTCAGAAATGGGCATGACACTCCAATTCTCCCTTTGAATATCATGTC
>NC_090757.1:17238840-17256340 GCF_036898095.1 Palaemon carinicauda
ACTGGGATAGATTTCATGTGCTAAGCGAAATTAAAGGAAATGCAGAACAGTTTTCCAATAAGCTTCTGGGAAGGCCAGTATCCTAAGGTGTTGTTATGAGCTAAATGATTAAATTTATCTGATCCGGAAAAAATATGCATATATGTGAAGTACAAAATATAAAGAATGTTATTCATAACATTGAAATTGTTCGTATCAGTTCAACAATATATTTCTAAAGGTAATAGTGTTGATATATATATATATATATATATGTGTGTGTGTGTGTATATATATATATATATATATATACACATACATACATACATACATACGTATACGCAAAAGCCAGTAGGAAATAATAAAAAAGCTTTAGTACCAAGCGCTTTCGTGCATTTTAATACACTTCTTCAGGGTACAATAAAAAGTGAGACATAGTTGAAGGACGTGAATAAGTAAAATAGGATAAAAACAAAAAACTAATTTTTTTTTTTTTAACAGTAGAGAAATGATAGAAAAACATAGTCAGCTAACTAGCATTGTCAAACAATCAAACAACCCACAGCCAAAATTTGTACTTGAACGCATGTATATGTATATATATATATATATATATATATAATATATATATATATATATATATGTGTGTGTGTGTGTGTGTGTGTGTAGTAGGTTGGCTAGGGCATCAGCCACCCGTTGAGACACTACCATTAGAGGGTTACGGCATTTTATTGACTGGCCAGACAGTACTACATTAGATCCATTTGTCTGGTTACTGTTCATTTCATTTTTGCCTACACATAAACGAATAGTCTGGCCTATTCTTTACATAGTCTCCTCTGTTCTCATACACCTGACAACACTGAGATTACCAAACAATTCTTCTTCACCTAAGGGGTTACTGCACTACAATTGTTCAGTGGCCACTTTCCTCTTGCTAAGGGTAGGAGAGACTCCTTAGCTATGGTAAGCAGCTCTTCTAGGAGGACACTACAAAATCAAACCATCGTTCTCTAGTCTTGGGTAGTGCCATATCCTCTGTACCATGGCCTTCCACTGTCTTGGGTTAAAGTTCTCTTGCTTGAGGGTACACTCGTGCACACTATTCTATCTAATTTCTCTTCCTCTTGTTTTGTTAAAGTTTATATAGGAGATATATATTTTAATGTTACTCTTAGAATATTTTATTTTTCCCTTTTTTTCTTTCCTTGCTGGGCTATTTTTTCTGTTGGAGCCCCTGGGCTTTTGGCATCCTGCTTCTCCAACTAGGCTTGTAGCTTAACAAGTAATAATAATAATAATAATAATAATAATAATAATAATAAATACATATATGTGTATATAATATCGAAGTAGCCCATCAACGCAGATGGAAGAAATCCCGATAAATACTATCTGTTTTCATAGCCCTAATCATTGTTTCTTTTTTATATATCTAGATTTGCTCCGTGCCGGTACGAGCTTATGTTAAAGCGCAATACTTTTTTTCTTTGATTCAATAATCAAAATCTTATTGTGCGGAAAAGAAACGCCCGAAATCTGACCTGAAAATATTTCCAGTTTTATTTTCATACATAGGGATATGAATGTAAGTACAACTCTCTCTCTCTCTCTCTCTCTCTCTCTCTCTCTCTCTCTCTGCTTTAGTGGAAGTTCTGCCTATTGCAAACTGCAGCCCCTCTGCTTCAGATTTAAATTATCCGCTGTTATTATTATTATTATTATTATTATTATTATTATTATTATTATTATTATTATTATTATTATTATTACTTGCTAAGCCACAACACTAGTTGGAAAATCCAGATGCTACAAGCCCAAGGGCCACAACAGGGAAAATAGCCCAGCGAGGAAAGGAAATAAGGAAAAATAGAATATTCTAAACACAATAACAACATTAAAATAAATATTTCCTTTATAAACTGCAACAGCTTTAACAAAACAATAGGAAGAGAAATTAGATAGAATAGTGTGCCCGAGTGAACCCTCAACCAAGAGAACTCTAACTCAGGACAGTGGACGACCATGCTACACAGGCTATGGCGGTGCCCAAGACTATAGAACAATGGTTTGAATTTGGAGTGTCCTTCTAGAAGAGCTGCTTCCATGGCTAAAGAGTCTCTTCTACCCTTACCAATAGGAAATTGGCCATTGGAGAATTACAGTGCAGTAGGTAACCCCTTGAGAGGATAAGAATTGTTTGTTTGGTTAGATTTATTACTTGGCAAAAAAATGCGTATGCCTTCCCTATCGATAAAAAGAATTCACTATCACAGTAAATAATGTGCATAAGCCATTCTTCTGGTAGATCAGGTAGAGACATATTATTATTATTATTATTATTATTACTATTTTTATTATTATTGTTATTATTATTATTATTATTATTATTATTATTATTATTACAAGCATAGCTACAATCCTAGTTGGTAAAGCAGGATGATATACGCCCAAGAGCTCCAGCAGGGAAACATGAACCCGGCGAGGAAAGGAAACAAAGAAATTAATAAACTACAAGAGAAGTAATGGATAATCTAGATGAAATATTTCAAGAACAGTAACAACATTAAATTATATGTTTCATATATAATCTTTAAAAAACAACAACAGAGGAATAGTGTGCCCTAGTGTATCCTCAAGCAAGAGAACTCCAACACAAGAGAGTGGAAGACCAGGAGAGAGAGAGAGAGAGAGAGAGAGAGAGAGAGAGAGAGAGATATTAACAATGCATTCCCGATAACGTTAGGACACTGAATATGTACTCGCTGATATTAAGGTCAATATGATCAGTGGAAACACAGCCTGGAATAACTATGAATTATTTAAGATTTGCATAACTCGGGCCTACCATTATTCATCCTGGACTTTAAATTAATTCAGGTATTACAATGTTTGTTGTTGAGGCAAGTCCGGAATTAGAAATTAACTTTACTGTTCTTAAAATATTTAATCTGGATTGTTCATACCTTGTAGTTTATTTATTTCCTTATTTACTTTCCTTACTGGGCTATTTTCCTTGTTGGAGCTCTTGGGCTTATAGCATCCTGCTTTTTTCTACTAGGGCTGTAGCTTAGCTAATAATAATAATAATAATAATAATAATAATAATAATAATAATAATAATAATAATAATAATAACTAAACTGTGATGATATCAGAACCAGTATTAATGTTACCATTATATATACGTATTGGATGTCACGATCATTGCAAGACACAAATGAGTTGTAATATGTTTTTGTTGATTTTTGTATGATTGTCCGAGATCACTTTGTAATTCAAGGCTTGAAATATTGATTTATCGATTTTATTATTGATACTATATATATATATATATATATATATATATATTTTTAAATGGTTCCAATGGGGCGTTGTAAATCTAAATAATAAATACTTGTCATATCAAAATGAAATTTCAAATTCATTGATAAGTCCCATTAGTAATGAAATAATTCACGAATAAAAAAGTAAAAAGATATAAATTGCTGACATTAAATTTATTACAAATTGTTAATAGTACTGCTTGGAAATTACTCTATATAATCGAATGAAATGGTCGTCAAGGTCAACGAACTACTGAACCATATAGAATTAGAATATAACCACAAAATTTTCTTTCAAAACTATAGTTACTTCCATGTCTTTCATTTTGTTTATCGTAGAGATCTAACAGCAAGCCGTAATGTTTGCGTATTGCTATTTTTTCGTTTCAAACGAGAACACCCAACTCGGGGCTCTCCAACTGGAAATTGTTCAACGTAAGGGTTTTTCCCGTAATATTTCTTTCAAAAGCAGTGTTGGGCCAAAATCTGCATTGAATTTTCATTTAATGTTTTCTTTTTTATAGGTGTCTTTTTAATAAAAAGTGTAAGGGTTAACTTGTAATCTACTTGATTCTCTCTCTCTCTCTCTCTCTCTCTCTCTCTCTCTCTCTCTCACCTACACTGTATGTATATATACACACACATATATACATACAGTATATATATATATATATATATATATATATTATCATTATTATTATTAATTGCTAAGCTACAACCCTAGTTGGAAAAGCAGGATGCTATAAACCCAGGGGCCCCAACAAGGAAAATAGCCCAGTGAGGAAGGGAAACAAGGAAAAATAAAATATTCTAAGAAGAGTAACAACATTAAAATAAATATCTCCTATACAAACTATAAAAACTTTAAAAAAACAAGAGTAGGAGAAATTAGATAGAACAGTGTGCCCGAGTGTACCCTCAGGCTAGAGAACTCTAACCCAAGACAGTGGAAGACCATGGTACAAACGCTATGGCACTACCTAAGACTAGAGAACAATGGTTTGATTTTGGAGTGTCCTCCTAGAAGAGCTGCTGACCATAGCTAAAGAGTATCTTCTACCCTCACCAAGAGGAAAGTAGCCTCTGAATAATTACAGTGCAGTAGTTAACCCCCTGGGTAAAGAAGAATATATCGGTAATCTCAGTGTTGTCAGGTGTATGAGGACGGAGGAGAATCTGTAAAGAATAGGCCAGCCTATTCGGTGTATGTGTAGGCAAAGCGAAAGAACCGTAACCAGAGAGAAGGATCCAATGTAGTACTGTCTGGCCAGTGAAAGACCTCATAACTCTCTAGCGGTGGTATATATATAATGTATATATATATATATATATATATATATGTGTGTGTGTGTGTGTATATATAAATGTGTGTGTGTGTGTATACACATATATATGCATACATACATATATATATATTTATATATATACTGTGTTTATATTTATTTTTATTAATAGATTCATTAATGTACGTGTATTATGTATGTACATATATATTTGTATATATATAGACATATATATATATATACATATATATATATATATATATACATATATATATATATATATATATATATAAATTTGTATATATACACATGTATACAGTATTTATATATATATATATATATATATGTATATATATATATATATATATATAAAGGGTCTGTGACCAGATTTGTATATTTAGCGTAAGTTAAAGAAAAAATTCTACAGTTTGGTTATGATACTTATATGATAATAAGATACGAACTAGAAATTAAAACTTCATTGATGCAGAATTTTTCATTACATTTTTGTTTTTACATTCGGAATAGTATTGAATAACCGGAAATTACCAAAGAGATAAATTTTGTTTGTTATTTCCTAAATATCCTTTCTAGTTTTTGTGTGTATGAGAGAGAGAGAGAGAGAGAGAGAGAGAGAGAGAGAGTGAGAGAGAGAGTTTTATATTTTTCTTTCGGTATATACTCTGATTTTGTTTCTTATTGTTCTTACTTTCAATGTAGACTTTTGCATGAAATGGAATATTTCCATTTACAAAACAATATATCCTTTAATGGTTATTCTAATGTTAAAATTCTGGAAGAAATTCTATGTTTTTAAGAAAATATATATTTCCACTTTATGTGTTTTAACAGGTGCATGGCTGGATTTGTGCATCGAATATAAATATGTATGTACTGTATATTTAGAACATTAATTTTCAATAAGACTTGATTTTTTGAAGATTAAAATCGTTTCGACTTTTTTTTTTTCTTCTTTTTTTTGCATTATTTCGGTCCTCCATTAAACATCAACGGAAAGAACGTAAAGTCAAAAAAGTTATTAATTGAAATCATTATATAATGTTATGATTGATAGCTATTTCGATCATGCTCATCTTCGATAAAAATAAATTGTTACGAAAGTTTGCAAAAAAAAAAAAAAAAAATTAAAAAAATAAAAAAAATTAATTTTCAACTCAGCTTCTGACTAGGGGAATTATTCCATCAATTACCTGTAATTTCAACTCTCCTATCTTCCTCTTCCCCTGGTAAGCCTTCCATTACATTTTAGAATTGCGGGCAATAGGTATTGTATACATGATTTATTTGATTTTTTATTTTTTCACTTTAACAATGCTCCATTGGTTTGTTATTTCTTTTGTTTTTATCATTCTCTCTCTCTCTCTCTCTCTCTCTCTCTCTCTCTCTCTCTCTCTCTCTCTCCTTTTATTTTACATTGTAGGCAGTAAATGCTCTTTACAGAATCTCTTTATCTTTATTTTTATTCTCTTCACTCGTGCTCATTTGGTTTGTTTACATTTCCTTTTAAGGTTATTACCATCTCTCTCTCTCTCTCTCTCTCTCTCTCTCTCTCTCTCTCTCTCTACGATTTTCATTTTAAATTTTAGGCAATGAATGCTGTATGCTCAATTTATCATTTTTTTCCACTTCGGTATTGTTCATCTGGTATAAATATAATTGTTTTTAGGTTATTACCGTCTCTCTCTCTCTCTCTCTCTCTCTCTCTCTCTCTCTCTCTCTCTCTCTATATATATATATATATATATATTTATATATATATATATATATCTCTCTCTCTCTCTCTTGATTTATTCATTTTACACTGTATTTTTCACTTCGTATTATTCTCTCTCTCTCTCTCTCTCTCTCTCTCTCTCTCTCTCTTGATTTATTAATTTTACACTGTATTTTTTCACTTCGTATCTCTCTCTCTCTCTCTCTCTCTCTCTCTCTATCTCTCTCTCTCTCTCTCTCTCTCTCTCTCTCTCTGTTATATTATTCCTTTTACATTGTATTTATCACTTCGTTTTGTTCATTTGGTTTATATATAATTCCTTATATGTTATTACCATTCTCTCTCTCTCTCTCTCTCTCTCTCTCTCTCTCTCTCTCTCTCTTACTTTATTCCTTTAACATCGTATTTTTTTTTTCATTTCGTACTGTTCACTTGTTATATATGTATAATTCCTTTTAGGTTATTACCATCTCTCTCTCTCTCTCTCTCTCTCTCTCTCTCTCTCTTCACTATTGGCTCTATAGAATTTGAAAAGATAGAAACGTAATTGAACAGGATATGTATATCAAAATTCCGCCATTTGTAAAGTAACAGAGCTGATTCACTCTCGACTCAATACGAATGTTTTCATTCTTGTCAGTCACCTATTGAACGGCACTCCTTTTGCGATAGTTTCCATTGAAAGGATCTGCCAGTTATAAAAAATCTATTTCTGCTAGAATGCTTTCTGGCATCTATACAAATGATGTTATTCATGTTACGAGAATAACTATATAGCTTACTTTAGAATAGTCTTTATTCTTCTAAGCCATTCTGTATAGATTTCTTACTGTTGTAATTATGATATTTTCCTTCCATCAAAGTATATGATTCTTTTTTTTTTCATTTGCTTCAATCCCTTCTATATAATTCTTGCTATACAAGCAACTCTGTTAATACTCTAATTTACAGGTTTAAAGGTCTCTTATGAATGGCAGAGGCAAGGGACAGTGGCAGTGCCCTAGACTAAATATATATATATATATATATATATATATGGTCAGTGTTCAAGCTTCCTCTTACCCCAGGGAGGGCCAGGGAAAGATGCTGATAACTCAGCAGGTAGACCTACAGTATATCCGATTGTTGTTGATGGGCCCCGTATTGAGTATAGAAATGTCGTATCTGGTGTTCCTCAGGGTAGTGTTCCTGGCCTGTTACCTTTCCTACTACTGTATATACACATGACATGTGGATTGGCCTAGAAAACAAGCTCGTTGCATATGCAGATGATGATACTCTCTGCATCATTTCTTTCTCCAGAATGTAGGTCTAGGTTAATAGAGATCTAGCTAGAATTAGTGTATGGTGTTAATTATGGCTTATGATGTTGAATCATAACAAAACTCAAAGTTTGATTATAAGTACATCGAGGACAATGGCTCCTCATCATCCGGATCTAAGCATTGATAATGTTTCTTTAACTCTTTATGACAAAAATTTAGGTGTGATTAGATTATCGACTGCAAATTTGCTTTTGAGAAACACATTAGGTCTGTGTCTTGGTCAATTGCACATAAAATTGACTTACTGAGAAAGTATTTTAAGATTTTCGGTGATCAATTTAGTCTGAAGAAGAGTTTTTATTCCTTCATTCTACCTTGTATTGAGTATTCTTTTCCTGCCTGGTCTTCAGCAACTGATTCTCATCTTAATTTCTTGATTTCATAGACAGGAAATTGAGGTCTCTTAGATTTCTTATTCCTGATCTTATTCCATAATCTTTGGCACCGTCGTTCAATTATTGATATAAGTTATGCATATTTCATAAGATTTTTTTTTTCATATTTCTGATCATCCTATACATTCAAATCTTCCCGGTCAGCACCTTACTGTTCGTAATACTACGTATGCAGTTCATTCTAATATTCAGGCCTTCACTATTATGAGGCTCAATACTGCACAGTATTCTAGAAATTTTATTCCAGCTGTTACCAATTAGCTAGTTGAATCGATGGAATATCAAAAGTTGAAACTTGCAACAAATGATTGTAGGTTGAACAGGCAGACAAGTGTTTTTTATTGTTTACACATGAAAGATCTATTTTAATATTATAACTGTTTTTGAAATATTTTCATTTAGTTTTCCATTACTTGTCAAATACTTTATTTATTTGCTTTCCTCGCTGGGTTATTTTTCCCGGTTGTAGCCCTTTGGCTTATAGCATTTTCATTTTCCTACTGGGTTGGTAGATAAAATAATAATAATAATAATAATAATAATAATAATAATAATAATAATAATAATAATAATAATAATAATAATAATAATTACTGTTATTATTATTATTATTATTATTATTATTATTATTATTATTATTATTATATCCAAGGGCTCCAACAGGGAAAATAGCCGAGTGAGGAAAGGAAATAAGGAAACAAACAAACAATCTTTCCTTTGGTGAGAGAAGCTTGTAGTTACAACAAACGTATATGTAATTGAATATGTTAGGACGAAACGCCCCCTAAGGGTATGTATACACTTACTTTTTGACTTGAACTGCTAAATATGTATTGTAAAGGTTTAGAAGCCGTTCATGAAGGGCAGAGGCAAGGGACAGCGGCATTGCCCTATTAATTAGGACAATACCCTAAACACTGACCATATATACATATGATCAGCGCCCAAGCCCCCTCTCCACCCAAGCTACTTATCTATCTATTTATCTATTTAGGTCTGTCTTCTTCAATTGCACAAAAAATTGGCTTATTGAGAAAGTCTTACAATGGCTGTTGATGACTCAGCAGATCAACCGATAGGCTCCCCCAACCCTCCCATTCTTAGCTCACAAAGATGGTGAGGTTGCAGTGACCAAAGAAGTAACTAGTTTGAGTGGGTCATGAACCTTAGTCTGGCGTTCACCAATCAGGGCCACTACTTTCAGGGGGATGACCTCAGTTTCTTTTTCTATAAGTCATGCATAATCAAACAGAGGTACAGAAAGAAAAACAGTTGTGTCTAAAACAAAGCAGATTCAGCATATTGATGAATTATGATGCAAAGAATCTTAAAGTGTATGAAGCTTTGTTCTTGTGAATTATGAATGTAGGCGTATGGTGAAATGTTAAAAAGAATGAATAGTAACATAAATAAGTAAAAAAAAATGATATTAATTCGATCATTTCTAAAAGTTTCCTCTCCTAAAGAACAGGAATTAAAGGAAAAAAAAAGAAACGTAGAAAAATGAATTAGTTAATAGTACTTGTATAAATTTCTCAAACATATGAAAATCAACCGGAAAATATATCCAGATCCATAATAAAATTTCGCTGAAATTTGACCTTCGTCGTCGAATTATCTCTCATTTTTTTATATTCACTTGACGATTCAAATTTGACCAATGTTCTTCACTACAAATTCTCTCACTATTTTTTCCGGTAAGGAAGCGAAGGGGTTGAGATCATCAATCTTCCAGAAATCTAATAACTATTTCCTTTGGATAAGAGCTCACGGCGTTTCCATTCCGCAGCTTTTTTTTTTTTTTTTTTTTTTTTTTTTTTTTTTTTTATGAGATAAAAACTAGTTCGGTTCCAGGTGCTAGTCCCCGTTTCTTAACGACATTTGAGAAACTGGAAGTTTTCTTAAAGCTTCTCTTATCTGTTTATTATCCACGTGGAGATACGATATGATTTTCTTATTCTTTCACGTTGTTATCTATTTACCTATTTATTTATCTATCTTTGTCTATTTACTCGTCAGATGGTTTTCTCTCACCGTTATTGATTGTCTTCTCTGATCTCCAACCCCGCCTAGGCCTACTGTACAAACTGTACACAGGTGTTGGTTTACACGCTTAATCTCTGTACCAAAAGTACAATGGATACTCATCAGTTGATATGGCCCGGTTCTGAGCGGTAATTTTCTCTCCCGAAGAAACCGTAAATGATTTTAATTTTGGTAAATTATTTCTAGTATTTTTTTTGTTGATATTCAATAACGTATTTTTTGTATTTAATGTATATAATTATGTTAATAAGTTATTTTTCGCCCTTATGACAATATACGTATAATTATGTTATTGTTATTTGTAAAAATACTGACTCCAGTGAACTAAATGGTGTCCATTTATTATTAATGACTAACATTTCAACTATGCATTTTTTTGTATAAGGGTTTCGTTTCATTATTTCCTATTGGGTAATATAAAAACAGATATCGTTGTTATGTTTTTAGATTGTGTTACCTTCAGAAAAGTAATTTAGGATAGAGTATTTTTGACATTGTCGTTAAAGTGTATAATCTTTTTCTCTTCAGTATATTAACACTCAAAATTTTGCTTAAAAGTGTTTCTAGTTTGTGACAAGAATGCAAATGAGGGTATAAGAATTTGAATTAGGAAATCTTAGTTTCATTCAAGATATCTTTCTTTAGCATTTGTAGCTCGGCAATCTTTTTTTTTTTTAAAGCAACTTTCCTATTTTCTTAAAAGATATAGAAAATTATTTCATCAGTTAAAATATGGAACAGATACTATATATGTATGTATATATATATATATATATATATGTGTGTGTGTGAGTGTGTGTTTGTGTTTGTGTATGTATATATATATATATATATATACAGTATACATATATATATATATATATATATATATAAATTATCAAGTGGAATGACCGAGATAATAAACATGGAGGTTTGTCCTGGTTTTAATATTTCAAATATACCCGGGTACACTTTTCAAGTTCACTCTGTAAATTATTCATTGTTATGATTTTTGTCAATGCAACATTTTACATTTTAATTGACATTTAGAAGATTAAATAGTCAGGTGACTTTTAAACTCTTTAACTAAATTGAAAGGTGACGGCAATAAAATATTTTAGTTTTCCCATTACTGATGTTGATTGGATAAAGAATAGTCACTAAAGATAATTGATTTTATAAAAAAAAAGTTAATTGAAGAAAAATGGGGAATAAGTAAAAGCAACAAAACGTTTTTCATAGATTACGTTCATACCAGTTATTTTATCTTCGCCCTACGTTTTCCATTAGTTAATTAATTTCCCTTATCTCTCTGGCAGTGTAGATATTTCAGATTGCATCGTAAAACGTATCCCTGATTTACTTAACTTTTTTTTTTTTTTTTTTTTTTTTTTGCCAGTTCCATCTTGCATGCTACGTCTCTCTCTCTGACCACGTGTCCTTAATCATTACTATTTAGTAAATAAGGACTATATGAAATAAAGAAAGAATTATTGTTAAATTTTAAATTTCCCATCATATCTAACCCTCCAGCTCACCCCTTTTCAATATTTGATTTCCTCCGTATTCCAAACTCTCGTTGTCAGTGTCCCCTGATCAAACAATCTCAACACCCTGTTTTAGTCAGTTTTTTCCTTCATATGGTAACTGTCATCATAAATTGCTTAATCTCTAAAGTTAAAGTTTTTTCCTTTTCTTAGAAGTTTCTTTCCTTCTATTAAACAGGAGAGACAGTATTTGTTTTCCTGTCATCCTCCCTCAGATTTGACTATCCATATGTCTAAATAGATTACATTTCAATACTAAAACCGAGTCACTAAATTATTTATGGTATTTCTCTAAAGCAGTGTTCAAAGGTTTAAAGGCCGCTCAGGAATGGCTATGGATAGCGACATTACTCTATCAGGCAGGACAAATGCCCTAGAGAATAACCTGCGATCAGCGCCCAAGGCCTCTCCACCCAAGGTTGTACCAGGGAGGGCCATGCAATGAGTGCTGATGACTCAGTACATAAGGCTATAAGCTTTAGTGCACAAAGATGGTGAGGCTGCCGACAACAGACTAACGAATACGAACTTGACTCGAACCTCAGTCCGACAATCACCAGGCAAGGATAATTTCTACCAATTACAAGGTCTCACTAAAAATCTGGTATATGAAGTAAGAAATATTAGAAATTTTTTAAAAAGAATTAGATGAATTAATATGACAGTTTGGTCATCAGAGTTTGAAGCTTGTCGTAAAATGTTATTATTGAAATGGTATTCAGTTTTTTTTTTTTTTTTTTTTTTTTTTTTTTTTTTCTTTTTCCAGAAAATCACAGGCGTTCAAATGGACGTGTCAGTGTTGCGAAATTTATTGAATTTCAGACCTATTGCCATTGGTTTTTATGAGAATTTGCGAATTGATAAAAAAAAACAGTGATTTATGAAGGTGATCGAAGGTTTATGGGTAATATTGACAATATAGAACATTGAATTTAACTCATTCATTTTATTCTTAATTTCATATAAAACATAATTTTTTTTAACGAAAATTATTAACGAAATAATTTCCGATGCGATAATGTGTGCAATTTCATTTTTTTAGTGTCACGTTTTAAATCTTAATCCTCATTATGCAACGCTCTGACAAACATTAAGAATTATTAATGACGTTAAATCATTTGTTGGCTTTAGACGGTTTTTATGAAGCCCTTGGTAATTCTAGACTTGTCAGGTTTATTTGAAAATATATTCTATGGTTCAAAACTTGAGTAATCCAGAGAGAACGTCTATTCTCTTCAAGTGAAATATGAGAGAGAGAGAGAGAGAGAGAGAGAGAGAGAGAGAGAGAGAGAGTTACAAGGATTCAGGATGTCTCAAAGACTTTGTAGTCCATATGCGATGACTCCATTTGAGAGAGAGAGAGGAGAGAGAGAGAGAGAGAGAGTTACAAGGAGTTACAAGGATTTAGGATGTCTCAAAGACTTTCTAGTCCATCCATGGAGACTCCGACTCCATTTGAGAGAGAGAGAGAGTTACAAGGAGTTACAAGGATTTAGGATGTCTCAAAGACTTTCTAGTCCATCCATGGAGACTCCGACTCCATTTGAGAGAGAGAGAGAGTTACAAGGAGTTACAAGGATTTAGGATGTCTCAAAGACTTTCAAGTCCATCCATGGAGACTCCATTTGAAAGAGAGAGAGAGAGAGAGAGAGAGAGAGAGAGAGAGTATGAGCTGTTTTTTTCTCTCGTTTATTCCATAACTCTACAAGTGCATATTATTGCATACCTTCTATTAAGCACTTAGATAAAAAATATTCTTTCCTATCCTATTGTGCATAAGTAGATTATTCCCCACAAAAATTGACATTGACATTTAGAAGATTAAATAGTCAGTTGACGTTTAAACTCTTTAACCAAATTGAAAGGTGACGGCAATAAAATATTTTAGTTTTCCCATTACTGATGTTGATTGGATAAAGGATAGTCACTAAAGATAATTTATTTTATAAAAAAAAAGTCAATTGAAGAAAAATGGGGAATAAGGTAAAAGCAACAAAACGTTTTTCATAGATTACGTTCATACCAGTTATTTTATCTTCGCCCTACGTTTTCCATTAGTTAATTAATTTCCCTTATCTCTGGCAGTGTAGATATTTCAGATTGCATCGTAAATCGTATCCCTGATTTACTAAACTTTTTTTTTTTTTTTTTTTTTTTTTGACAGTTCCATCTTGCAAGCTACGGTCTCTTTCTGACCACGTGTCCTTAATCATTACTATTTAGTAAATAAGGACTATATGAAATAAAGAAAGAATTATGATCAAATTTTAAATTTCCTCTCATATCTAACCCTCCAGCTGACCCCTTTTCAATATTTGATTTCCTCCGTATTCCAAACTCTCGTTGTCAATGTCCCCTGATCAAACATCTCAACACCCCATTTTAGTCAGTTTTTCCTTCATATGGTAACTGTCATAAATTGCCTAATCTCTAAAGTTAAAGTTTTTTCTTCTCTTAGAAGTTTCGTAGACAGGAGAGACAGCATTTTTTTCCTGTCATCATCCTCCCTCAGATTTGACAATTTCATATGTCTAAATAGATTACGTTTCAATACTATAACCGAGTTACGAAATTATTTATTGCATTTCTCTAAAGCAGTGTTCTAAGGTTTAAAGGCCGCTCATGAATGGCTATGGATAGCGACATTACTCTATCAGGCAGGACAATGCCCCTAGAGAATGACCTGTGATCAGCGCCCAAGGCCTCTCTCCACCCAAGGTAGTACCGGGGAGGGCCATGCAATGAGTGTTGATGACTCAGTAGATAAGGCTATGAGCTTTAGTGCCACAAAGATGGTGAGGCTGCCGACACTAAAGAGACTAACGAATACGGACTTAAGTCGAACCCCAGTCCGACGATCACCAGGCAGGGACTTTTTTGATAATTCCTACCAATTACAAGGTCTCACTAAAAATCTGATATATGAAGTAAGAAATATTAGAAAATTTTAAAAAGAATTAGATGAATTAATATGATAGATCGACCATCTGAGTTTGAGCTTGTCGTAAAATATTATTATTGAAATGGTATTCACGTTTTTATTGTGTGTGTGTGTGTGTGTGTGTGTGTGTGTCAGAAAATCATAGGCGTTCAAAATGGACGTGTCAGTGTTGCGAAATTTATTGAATTTCAGACCTGGTGCCATTAGTTTTTATGAGAATTGCGAATTGATAAAAAAAAAAAAAATACAGTGGATTTATGAAGGTGATCGAAGGTTTATGGGTAATATTGACAATATAGAACGTTGAATTTAACTCATTCATTTTATTCTTAATTTCATATAAAACATATAATTTTTTTTTTTACGAAAATTATTAACGAAATAATTTCCAATGCGATAATGTGTGCAATTTCAATTGTTAGTGTCACCTGTTATAGGTCGTAAATTTACGTTTTAAATCTTAATCTTCGTTATGCAACGCTCTGACAATCATTAAGAAATATTAATGACGTTAAATCATTTGTTGGCTTTAGACGTTTTTAATGAAGCCCTTGATAATTCTAGACTTGTCAGGTTTATTTGAAAATATATTCTATGGTTCAAAACTTGAGTAATCCAGAGAGAACATCTATTCTCTTCAAGTAAAATATGAGAGAGAGAGAGAGAGAGAGAGAGAGAGAGAGAGAGAGAGAGAGAGAGTTACAAGGATTTAGGATGTCTCAAAGACTTTCTAGTCCATCTATGGAGACTCCATTTGAGAGAGAGAGAGAGAGAGAGAGAGAGAGAGAGAGAGAATTACAAGGAGTTAAAAGGATTTAGGTGTCTTAAACACTTTCTAGTCCATCCATGGAGACTCCATTTGAGAGAGAGAGAGAGAGAGAGAGAAGAGAGAGAGAGAGAAGAGAGAGAGAGAGAGAAGAGAGAGAGATACGAGTGTATGAGCTGTTTATTTTTTCTTTACGTTTATTCATAACTCTACAAGTGCATATCATTGCATATCTTCTATTAGGTACTTAGATAAAAAATATTCATTCCTATCTTATTTGCATAAAGTAGATATTCCCCACAAAAATAATTTGGTTATAATAGCTCAGGGGGGTGGGGGTAGGGGTTGGGGGGGGGGAAGAAAGTAAAATAATAAATGTCCTTTTATTCAACATGAAAACATTAGCTGCAAGTCTGGAGAAAAAAACTAGTTTGGTTTCCAGGTGTTTGTCCTCGTTTCTTCCCGACATATGAAACTGGAAGTTTTCTTAAAGCTTCTCTTATCTGTTTATCATCCCACGTGAACATACGGTTTGTTTTCTATTCTTTCACGTTGCTATCTATCTATCTATTTATTTATGTATCTTCTTGTCTTTTCTATCTACTTTTCAGACGGGAATGCTATTGGTTTTCTCTCTCCCTTATTGATTTCATTCAATGCCACTCGCATTGCCATCTTTATGTATATCTATTTATCTATCTGTCTATATATCTTTATATCTATCTATCTGTCTCGCTCTATCTACTCGTTAGACGGGAATACTACGACTTTTCTCTCACCCATATTGATTGTCTTCACTGATCTCTAATCCATCTACTTATCTATCTATTTGTCTCTATCTACTCTTCATACGGGAATGCTATGGCTTTTCGATCACCCCCTTTTTGACTGTCATCACTGATCTCCAACTTATCTACTTATCTATCTATCTGTCTCTATCTACCCATCAGACGGAAATGCGATGAATATTTTTTCACCACTTTTGACTGTGTTCACTGATCTCTAATCTATCTATTTATCTATCTACCAGCCTCTACTTGTTAGACAGAAATACTCTGGCGTTTCTCTCACTCGAATTGATTGTCTTCACTGATCTCTAATCTATCTATTTATCTATCTATCTGTCTTTATCTACTCGACCGACTGGAATGTTACAGGTTTAGTCCCTACCACTATTGATTGTCTTCACTAATCTCTAAATTATCTACTTTTCTATCTATCTGTCTCATCTACTCTTCATACGGGAATACTATTGCTTTCTCTCACCCCTTTTTGACTGTCTTCGCTGATCTCTAATCTATCTACATATCCTATCTATCTGTCTCTATCTGCTCGACAGACGGAAATACTATAGGTTTAGTCTTACCAGTATTGATCGTCTTCACTGATCTCCAACCCCGGCTAGGCCTACTGTACAAACTGTACACAGCTGTTGGTTTACACGCTTAATCTCTGTACCATAAGTACAATGGATACTCATCAGTTAATATGGCGCGGTTCTGAGCGGTAATTTTCTCTCCCGAAGAAACCGTAAATGATTTTAATTTTGGTAAATTATATCTAATATTTTTTTATTGATATTTAATAACGTATTTTTTCACCCTTATGATTTAACGTATATAATTATGTTAATAAGTTATTTTTCTCCCTTATGACAATATCGTATAATTAATAATGTTATTGTTATTTGTAAAAATACTGACTCCACAGGAACTAATTGGTGGCCATTTATTATTAATGACTAACATTTCAACTCTGCATTTTTTTTTGTATATGGTTTTCGTTTCATTATTTCCTATTGGGTAATATAAAAACATTTATCGTTGTTATGTTCCAGATTGAGTGCTACCTTCAGAAAGTAATTTAGGATAGATTATTTTTGACATTGTCATTAAAGTGTATAATCTTTTTTTCTTCAGTTTATCAACACTCAAAATTTTCCTTAAAAATGTTACTAGATAGTGACAGAAATGCAAGTGACGGTATAAGAATTTGAATAAAGAAATGCATAGTTTCATTGAGATGATTTTCTTTATTATTTGTAGCTCAGCAATCATTTGTTTTAAAAGCAACTTTCCTATTTTCTTAAAAAATATAGAAAATTATTTCATCAGTTAACATATGGAACAGATACTATAGATGTTAAGTTTATATATATATATATATATATATATATGT
>NC_090757.1:17258840-17266145 GCF_036898095.1 Palaemon carinicauda
TTTGACACGTATTCTTTAAAGAAATTGTAAAATGAACAATAAAAAACAAAAGAATGAGAAACAATAACAGAAATAGGGGAATGGGGGAAAAATGAGATTGCATAAAGGGGATAACGAATATCACATCCGGATTGTCTCTGATCCTGAGATAAAAGGAATTTCATTTTGTCCTTCGATGAGATATTGAGATTTATTTGTAATGTAGTAGGGACACCTCAATACAGGAGAGACCGCTCACTTTCATGTTCAGACAGGTACCTTGTAATGCATTGACCTATCAATTGCAAGCTCTATCTTCTCGATTTTGATTGGAGAACATTAGATGATTGACATACTAGTGACCATGCACCAGTCATTATAAACACCAACAATGGTCCATCCTTACAGAGATCGCAAGCTATGGAATCTTGACAAGGCATACTGAGATAGATTTCATGTGCTAAGCCAAATTAAAGGAAATGCAGAAAAGTTTTACAATAAGCTTCTGGGAAGGCCAGGATCCGAAGGTGTTGTTCTAAGCTAAATGATTAGATTTATCTGATCCTGAAAAAGATGCGTATATGTGAAGTAAAAAATATAAAGAATGTTATTCATAACATTGAAAGTGTTCCTATCAGTTCAACAATATATTTCTAAAGGTATTAGTGTTGATATATATATATAATATATATACATATACATATGTATGTATATATATACACACACACATATATATATATATATATATAGGTAGTAGGTTGGCCAGGGCATCAGCCACCCGTTGAGACACTACCATTAGAGAGTTACGGCATCTTTTGACTGGCCAGACAGTACTACATTAGATCCATTTGTCTGGTTACGGTTCATTTCATTTTTGCCTACACATGAACGAATAGTCTGCCCTATTCTTTACATAGTCTCCTCTGTTCTCATACACCTGACAACACTGCGATTACCAAACAATTCTTCTTCACCTAAGGAGTTACTGCACTGCAATTGTTCATTAGCCACTTTCCTCTCGCTAAGGGTAAGAGAGACTCTTTAGCTATGGTAAGCAGCTCTTCTAGGAGGACACTACAAAATCAAACCATTGTTCTCTAGTCTTGGGTAGTGCCATATCCTCTGTACCATGGCCTTCCACTGTCTTGGGTTAAAGTTCTCTTGCTTGAGGGTACATTCGGGCACACTACTCTATCTAATTTCTCTTCCTCTTGTTTTGTTAAAGTTTATATAGGAGATATTTATTTTAATGTTACTCTTAGAATATTTTATTTTTCCCTTTTTTTCTTTCCTTGCTGGGCTATTTTCCCTGTTGGAGCCCCTGGGCTTTTGGCATCCTGCTTTTCCAACTAGGCTTGTAGCTTAGCAAGTAATAATAATAATAATGATAATAATAATAAATACATATGTGTATATGATATCGAAGTAGCCCATCAACGCAGATGGAAGAAATCCCGACAAATACTATGTTTTCATAGCCCTAATCATTGTTTTATATATATATATATATATATATATAGATTTGCTCCGTGCCGGTACGAGCTTATGTTAAAGCGCAATACTTTTTTTCTTTGATTCAATAATCAAAATCGTATTGTGCGGAAAAGAAACGCCCGAAATCTGACCTGAAAATATTTCCAGTTTTATTTTCATACATAGGGATATGAATGAATTAGCATTGCAAGTACAACTCTCTCTCTCTCTCTCTCTCTCTCTCTCTCTCTCTCTCTCTTTCTCTCTCTCTCTTTCTTAAATCATCTTGATGACCTAAAGAGTTTTGGAGTGCTTTAGTGGAAGTTCTGCCTATTGCAAACTGCAGCCCCTCTGCTTCAGATTTAAATTATCTGCTGTTACTATTATTATTATTATTATTATTATTATTATTATTATTATTATTATTATTATTATTATTATTATTATTACATGCTAAGCCACACCCCTAGTTGGAAAATCCAGATGCTACAAGCCCAAGGGCCACAACAGGGAAAATAGACCAGCGAGGAAAAGAAATAAGGAAAAATAGAATATTTTAAACACAATAACAACATTAAAATAAATATTTCCTTTATAAACTACAACAGCTTTAACAAAACAATAGGAAGAAAAATTAGATAGAATAGTGTGCCCGAGTGAACCCTCAACCAAGAGAACTCTAACCCAGGACAGTGGACGACCCAAGACTATAGAACAATGGTTTGAATTTGTAGTGTCCTTCTAGAAGAGCTGCTTCCCATGGCCAAAGAGTCTCTTCTACCCTTACCAATAGGAAATTGGCCATTGGACAATTACAGTGCAGTAGGTAACCCCTTGAGAGGATAAGAATTGTTTGTTTGGTTAGGTTTATTACTTGGCAAAAAAATGCGTATGCCTTCCCTATCGATAAAAAGAATTCACTATCACAGTAAATATGCGTAAGCCATTCTTCTGGTAGATCAGGTAGAGACATATTATTGTTATTATTATTATTATTATTATTATTATTATTATTATTATTATTATTATTATTATTATAAGCTTAGCTACAATCCTAGTTGGTAAAGCAGGATGCTATATGCCCAAGAGCTCCAGCAGGGAAACATAAACCCGGTGAGGAAAGGAAACAAAGAAATTAATAAACTACAAGAGAAGTAATGGATAATCTAAATGAAATATTTCAAGAACGGTAACAACATTGAATTATGTTTCATATATAATCTTTAAAAAACAACAACAGAGGAATAGTAATAAGATAGAATAGTGTGTCCTAGTGTATCCTCAAGCAAGAGAACTCCAACCCAAGAGAGTGTAAGAGAGAGAGTAATAAGATAGAATACTGTGCCATAGTATATCCTCAAGCAAGAGAACTCCAACCCAAGAGAGTGGAAGACCAGGAATTACCCAGTCACAAAGGAGAGAGAGAGAGAGAGATAGAGAGAGAGAGAGAGAGAGAGAGAGAGAGAGAGAGAGAGAGAGATTAAACAATGCATTCCCTATAACGTTAGGACACTGAATATGTACTCGCTGATATTAAGGTCAATATGATCAGTGGAAACACAGCCGGGAATAACTATGAATTATTTAACATTTGCATAACTCTGGCCTACCATTATTCATCCTGGACTTTAAATCAATTCAAATATTACAATGTTTGTTGTTGAGGCAAGTCCGGAATTAGAAATTAGCTTTACTGTTCTTAAAATATTTAATCTGGATTGTTCATACCTTGTAGTTTATTTATTTCCTTATTTCCTTTCCTTACTGGGCTATTTTCCCTGGTGGAGCTCTTGGGCTTATAGCATCCTGCTTTTTTCTACTAGGGCAGTAGCTTAGCTAATAATAATAATAATAATAATAATAATAATAATAATAATAATAATAATAATAATAATAATAATAATAATAATAATAATAACTAAACTGTGATGATATCAGAACCAGTATTTCTGTTACCATTATATGTACGTATTGGATGTCACGATCATTGCAAGACACACAAATGAATTGTAATATGTTTTTGTTGATTTTTATATGATTGTCCGAGATCACTTTGTAATTCAAGGCTTGAAATATTGATTTATCGATTTTATTATTGATACAATATATATATATATATATATATATATTAAATGGTTCCAGTGGGGCGTTGTAAGTCACTAAATAATATATACTTGTCATATCAAAATGAAGTTTCAAATTCATTGATAAGTCCTATTAGTAATGAAATAATTCACGAATAAAAAAGTAAAAGATATAAATTGCTGACATTAAATTTATTACATAATGTTAATAGTACTGCTTGGAAATTACTCTATATAATCGAATGAAATTGTCGTCAAGGTCAACGAACTACTGAACCATATGAAATGAAAATATAACCACAAAATTTTCTTTCAAAACTATAGTTACTTCCATGTCTTTCATTTTGTTTATCGTAGAGATCTAACAGCAAGCCGTAATGTTTGCGTATTGCTATTTTTTCGTTTCAAACGAGAACACCCAACTCGGGGCTCTCCAACTGGAAATTGTTCAACGTAAGGGTTTTTCCCGTAATTTTTTCTTTCAAAAGCAGTGTTGGGCGAAAATCTGCATTGAATTTTCATTTAATGTTTTCTTTTTTATAGGTGTCTTTTTATTAAAAAGTGTAAGGGTTAACTTGTAATCTACTTCATTCTCTCTCTCTCTCTCTCTCTCTCTCTCTCTCTCTCTCACCTACACTATGTATACACACACACACACACACACACACATATATATATATATATATATATTATCATTATTATTATTATTAATTGCTAAGCTACAACCCTAGTTGGAAAAGCAGGATGCTATAAACACAGGGGCCCCAACAAGGAAAATAGCCCAGTGAGGAAAGGAAACAAGGAAAAATAGAATATTCTAAGAACAGTAACAACATTAAAATAAATATCTCCTATACAAACTATAAAAACTTTAAAAAAAAACAAGAGAAGGAGAAATTAGATAGAATAGTGTGCCCGAGTGTACCCTCAGGCTAGAGAACTCTAACCCAAGACAGTGGAAAGCCATGGTACAGAGGCTATGGCACTACCTAAGACTAGAGAACAATGGTTGATTTTGGAGTGTCCTCCCAGAAGAGGTACTGACCATAGCTAAAGAGTCTCTTCTACCCTCACCAAGAGGAAAGTAGCCTCTGAATAATTACAGTGCAGTAGTTAACCCCCTGGGTAAAGAAGAATATATCGGTAATCTCAGTGTTGCTAGGTGTATGAGGACAGAGGAGAATCTGTGAAGAATAGGCTAGACTATTCGTTGTATGTGTAGGCAAAGTGAAAGAACCGTAACCAGAGAAAAGGATCTAAATTAGTACTGTCTGGCCAGTGAAAGGACCCCACAACTCTCTAGCGGTAGTATATATATATATATATATATATACACACACTTATGTATATGTATACATACATATATATATATGTATATATATATATATATATATATATATTTATATATATATGTGTGTGTATTTATATGTATATTTATTTATCAATTCATTAATATATGTGCATTATATATATACATATATATTTGTAAATATATATACACATATGTGTTTGTGTTTGTGTGAGTGTGTGTGAGTACTGTACACATATACACACACGCAAATGTTTGTGTATATATATATATATATATATAAATGTATACACACAGTATGTGTGTACATATATATATATATATATATATGAATAGATAAATATGTATATATACACATCTATATATACAGTATATATATATATATATATATGAATAGATGAATATGTATATATACACATCTATATATACAGTATATATATATGTATATATATATATATATATATATAAAGGATCTGTGACCAGATTTGTATATTTAGCTTAAGTTAAAGAAAAAATTCTACAGTTTGGTTATGATACTAATATGATGATATGATACGAACTAGAAATTAAAACTTCATTGATGCAGAATTTTTCATTACATTTTTGTTTTTACATTCGGAATAGTATTGAATAACCGGAAATTACCAAAGAGATAAATTTTTTGTTATTTCCTAAATAGCCTTTCTAGTTTTTGTGTGCGTGTGAAAGAGAGAGAGAGAGAGAGAGAGAGAGAGAGAGAGAGAGAGACGGAGAGAGAGAGAGAGAGAGAGAGAGAGAGAGAGTTTTATATTTTTCTTTCGGTATATACTCTGCTTTTGTTTCTTATTGTTCTTACTTTCAATGTAGACTTTTGCATGAAATGGAATATTACCATTTACAAAACAATATATCCTTTAATGATTATTCTAACGTTAAAATTCTGGAAGAAATTCTATGTTTTTAAGAAAATATATATTTCCACTTTATGTGTTTCAACAGGTGCATGGCTGGATTTGTGCATCGAATATAAATATGTATGTACTGTATATTTAGAGCATCAATTTTCAATAAGACTTGATTTTTTGAAGATTAAAATCGTTTCAACTTTTTTTTCTTCTTTTTTTTCTTTTTTTGCATTATTTCGTTCCTCCATTAAACGTCAACGGAAAGATCGTAAAGTTAAAAAAGTTATTAATTAAAATCATTATATAATGTTATGAATGATAGCTATTTCGATCATGCTCATCTTCGATAAAAATAAATTGTTACGAAAGTTTACCAAAAAAAAAAATAAATAAATAATTTTCAACTTGGCTTCTAACTAGGGGGAATTATTCCATCAATTACCTGTAATTTCAACTCTCCTATCTTCCTCTTCCCCTGGTAATCCTTCCATTACATTTTAGAATTGCGGGCAATAGATATTGTATTCATAATTTATTTGATTTTTTATTTTTCCACTTTAACAAAGCTCATTTGGTTTTTTATTTCTTTTGTTTTTATCATCTCTCTCTCTCTCTCTCTCTCTCTCTCTCTCTCTCTCTCTCTCTCATAAATGCTGTGTACAGAATCTATTCATCTTTATTTCTATTCTCTTCATTCTTGCTCATTGGGTTTGTTTATAATTTCCTTTTAAGGTTATTACCATCTCTCTCTCTCTCTCTCTCTCTCTCTCTCTCTCTCTCTCTCTTACGATTTTCATTTTACATTCTAGGCAATGAATGCTGTATGCACAATTTATCATTTTTTTCAATTCGGTATTGTTCATCTGGTATAAATGTAATTGTTTTTAGGTTATTACCATTCTCTCTCTCTCTCTCTCTCTCTCTCTCTCTCTCACTTTACATTATATTTCTTCACTTCGTATTGCTCAATGGTTTATATATAATTGCTTTTAGGTTATTACCATCTCTCTCTCTCTCTCTCTCTCTCTCTCTCTCTCTCTCTCTCTCTCTTACGATTTTCATTTTACATTTTAGGCAATTAATTCGGTATGCACAATTTATCATTTTTTTCTCTTCGGTATTGCTGAATGGTTTATATATAATTCCTTTTAGGTTATTATCATCTCCCTCTCTCTCTCTCTCTCTCTCTCTCTCTCTCTCTCTCTCTGTTATATTACTCCTTTTACATTGTATTTTTCACTTCTTTTTGTTCATTTGGTTTATATATAATTCCTTATATATTATTACCATTCTCTCTCTCTCTCTCTCTCTCTCTCTCTCTCTCTCTCACATTATTGCATTTACATCGTATTTTTTTTTTCATTTCGTATTGTTTACTTGGTATACATATAATTCCTTTTAGGTTATTACCATCTCTCTCTCTCTCTCTCTCTCTCTCTCTCTCTCTCTCTCTCTCTTCACTATTGGCTCTATAGAATTTGAAAAGATAGAAACGTAATTGGACAGGATATGTATATCAAAATTCCGTCATTTGTAAAGTAACAGAGTTGATTCACTCTCGACTCAATACGAATGT